>NC_056747.1:334904579-335202079 GCF_019279795.1 Protopterus annectens | reverse complement strand
CACTTGCTCAAAACTCATAGCAAGCACTTATAAACCGTAACTGTAGACCCTCCTATAGTGTACAGAGGGACAGGTCTCTCTATTCGACCTTACCAGCCAATCAGTAAAACAGTTCACTCTACCTATCCAGGCATGTCCAAAGGGCAGTTTCAGGTGTACTCTCCAGTCCAACTGGTGAATCTGGGCATTTTGGGGCAATGTTACAACTGTCTCATGTACACAGACAACCCTCTCCTCCTACCACCAAACACTAATACATGCGAGACATGCAATTATACAGCCAAACTGGAGGCTACGCTCTCTCAACCCAAGACTGGATCAGACAGTCAAGAGGAAAAGGGAAATACTTGCATCACACCACCAGTCTCACATAGACCTATTAAACCAGCACTGGCAAAATACACCCATAAATACATGAAAACATACTTGGAGGCTCTAAATAAAAATCTGCAAAAGCAACAGAGACCTCCAAAGCAGACATCCAAGCAACCTCAACCCCCCCCAACACAAACCATGAAACACATACTTCACAAAACCAGTGTGCCACGCAATCACAGTCCTTAAGGCAAAATAACATACCCAACACACTAGTAATATGTGACTCTATAGTCAGGCACACTGACGTCCCACTCACTAGGCTGAACAAGGAGAAGGCTACTGTTAGCTGCCTATTGGGTGCCAGGATCTGCCACACAACACAAGCACTCAGGTCGCTCCAGAACAAGTACAAATACGATTCTGTCATTGTCCATGTTGGTGTAAATGACCTGAGCCTTACCTCCCTGGACTACATGAAAAGAGACATGGAAGAGCTCTCTGATCATGTAGCCCAGGCCGGTATGACCCTGAGTAGCATCCTGCCCTCACCAAGAATGATACCGCGGTATAAAGAAAAAAATAATCAATTTCAACAGTTGGCTAAGTTTCTGATGTCATTCAAAGGGGATCCAGTGTCTGTCTGCCTGGGATGACTTGCTCGACAAGCCACGCTGCTTCGCTAAAGATGGCTTGCACCTGACACCCTTAGGCTTTCGAATACTGGCCAAGGCTCTTGCCATCCCCATAGTGCCTTTTTTAGGCAAGGCTCAAAAGAAAAACCCACCGCCGTAAATAGCACAAGCAATAAAAAACTGAGGGTAATGCTACTCAATGCCAGAAGTCTAAACCTCAAAATGCATGCACTCGAGGCACTCCTCAGTATGGAGAAAATTGATATATGTGCAGTAACAGAAACCTGGTTTAAGGCTCCAGAGATCACCCCAGCACTACCAGGCTACAACTCATACCATACATTTTGGCCACAGAACCCGGGCCGAAATACAAAAGGCGGGGGTGTATCCATATTCATCAAGGATACCCACACCTCCAGGTTAGTGGCACAGCACGATACTTCAGAGATCATCCACGTGCAACTAACAATGGGCAAAACTGCAATTCAAATTGTAGCTTGCTACAGATCACACACCATGTCCCAGGACCCCGATTTTGCATTTCTGGAAACACTAGGAAACATAAAGGTTCTACCAAACACCCTAATATTGGATGATTTCAATTACCCAAACATTAACTGGGGCAATTATTCAAGTACTAATTCCCTTTCCCAACATTTCCTAGAATTTATAAACTTAAACGCCCTGAATCAACTGGTCAACACTCCCAGCAGAGGTGACAACATATTGGACCTGGTCATCACCAACATGGGCGACCGGTGTTTCACACCGGAGGTCAACACCTCACTGGTTAGATCCATAAACAAATCACCACATTCTGCCCCCACCCCCGGTCAAGGAAACCACTGTAAAAAAACTTTTCAATAGCAAACTTCACGTTACTTAAGACCGAGGTGGAAAGTTTTAAAGCCCCCATGCTAAAGGATAACGCTGTCCAAGCTGCAAAATCCTTTACTAATGCAATCTATAGGCACCTACAAGAATGCTTGGATCGTGGTATCCCAAGCAAAACCAAGACTCACTCCTCCAAGAAAAGGAAACCAGTCTGGTGGACCCCTGCCATAAACAAGCTATACAATAGAAGGAGGAAACTAGTACAGAAAAGAGTAAAATTCCAAGAAGGGAAGACATCCGTGATCAGTATCAGCAAGAAACTACAATCCCTCATAAAATCATCCAAGGCTAGCTTCGAAAGAAAAATTGCCAAGGACTCCAAAGATAACCACAAGGCATTCTTTAGCTATGTCAAGAATCTAAGTGGCAATGCTCAGATATGTTTGGAGGTAGTGCATAATGGCACAAAATACACTGAACCGACCGATATCGCCAACATCCTGGCAGACAGGTTCAGTGCAAACTTCACCCCCCCACCCTCAAAAGGACCCATAACCATACCAGAAGAATGTAGAGCTCCTGAAATCACAGACACTCAGGTTAAAACAGCCCTCTCCAAAATCAAAAACACAGCATCAATGGGACCGGATGGTGTCTCAGGCTGCGTCCTACACAAGCTCAAAGACTAACTAACCCCTCAACTAAACACACTGTTCAAACTCAGCCTCTCCACAGGCTACGTACCCATAGAGTGGCGCACAGCAACATTTATTCCACTCCACAAAGTTGGAGCCACAACAGACCCCGGGAACTATCGCCCTATAAGCCTGACTAGCTTGGTCTGCAAGGCTATGGAGGGCAGCATCATGGAACTCATTAACAGAGACATTGGGAACCCCCAAACACTGGACCCTACCCAGTTCAGCTTTGTTAAGGGCAGATCATGCCTCCTAAACCTGGCGGACATCTTTGAGACAGTTACCAAGGCTATAAATGAGAGGAAAGGTGGTACACAGCCTACCTAGACCTTGCAAAGACCTTCAACACCATTCCCCATTCTGGTATTATAGACAAGCTCACCAGCCTGAACATAAACCCCTACGTCACAAGATGGATTGCCAACTGGCTCACTGACAGAACCCACATGGAGCGAGTTGCGACAGCTAGGTCCGACCCTAAACCGGTTACAAGTGGCATTCCCCAGGGCTCAGTCCTAGGACCCCTCCTGTTCGGCATATACTTCTCAGAGGTACAGGCAAGCACAGGAGGACTATGGCTGACCAAGTTAGCAGACGACTGCAAACAAGGAGCTATAATTGACTCTCCGGCTGACACAGACATTCTCCAAAAGGGTCTCATTGAGACGTATACCTGGTGTCAAAATCATGGCCTCAAATTAAATGCCAAAAAGTGCATAGTCATCCCCTTTGGAAAAAACAAAGTACCCACAAACTACCACATAGGTGGTAGTTCCCTAAATATGGAAGATGTAATAAGGGATCTGGGGACCCAAGTAGATAGTAATCTCTCCTTTGATAATCACATTGCCAAAGTGGTTACAAAATCCTTCTATGTGGCCCACCTAATCACAAAAGGGTTCACATCCAGATCAAAAGAGGTCATTGTACCCCTCTACTCATCACTCATCAGACCCATCATAGAGTACAATGCCCCATTTGGGATGTACCTTGCAAGACACTTGCAACTCCTGGTAAGACCACAGAAGTACCTCACCAAGAGGATCACTGGCCTCAAACAGATGCCCTATGCAGCTCGACTGAAGAAACTCCAGCTGTACTCGGTTGCATACCGCCTACTCATAGGTGATCTCTGCCTGACATACAAGGCCATGTCCAACCCAGAATTGATGGACATGCTCCACCTAAAGAAAACCATATCCACTCGAGTCACACGCTCTGGGGATCTAAACCTCACCACAACAATAAATAGGACGTACTGGAGGGATAGATTGCTGTCCCAGAAAATTCCTATGCTTTGGAACAAGATTCCAATCTACCTTAAGCAGAGCTCCTCGCTAACACTCTTCAAGAGAAACCTTGACAAGTGGATGGGAAACAGAAACTTTACCCTGGGGATCACTTCAGTGGCTCTGCTGGACAGAGGCACAGGGAACTAATCTAAGGGGCCGGCAAAAGCCAACACATTCTGGCTAGGCTTATAAATGCCTTCGGGCAGATAGCCTAGTACCTACCTATGAACCTATAAATATACACACACACACACACACACACACATATATATATATATATATATATATATATACATACATACACACACACACACACATATAAATATATAAATATATATATATGTATATATATATATATATATATATATATATATATATGTATATATTTATTTTATTTTCATTTGTTAACTGGGAAATTCCAACTGGACCAGGTCCATTTTCAGCAGAGGCTCAGGGAGAAAAGCTCCAGCATCAAGTTATATAAATACAGTACATCCAGCATAATACACAAAACAGGTTACATCATGTATGCTGAGCATAGTAATATGACAAGAAAAGTACAGTTTTGTACCTACATAAATGTAGATGTTCGAGTGTACACCCTGCTGCAGTCATCACACTTGGGTTATCCTGTCGTCAGGCGGTCCTGCAGTCAGCTGGAATTCCAAAGTCTTGGTCCGGCGTCGGTTGCTGTCGCTTCTTCCCTGACGTCAGTGCGCCAGAGGTATATATAATGCAACCGAAGCCATTTTCTTCAGTTTTTCTTGCCCCAGATGTCAGGTGCCCCCAAAAAGGTGGTCAGTAATTAGTACCAAATTGAGTAAACTTGCACAAACACAAAATCCCTTCAACTATAAGCAAATACATCAGGAAGGTATTGAAGAGATTTAGCCAGTAGGTCAGAGGGGATGGAGGGAGGGTAACCTGGACTGCAGCAGGGTGTACACTCGAACATCTACATTTATGGTAGGTACAACTGTACTATGTTCATCGTGTTACCCTGCTGCAGTCATCACACTTGGGTTGAATCCCAAAGCTAAGGATGGGTGGAGGTATCATAGAGGGTTAGAGGAGGCTAGAAGGCCCTGCAGAACTGCAGTGGTGAAGCCCGCCCTGGTCTTAGAGCAAAGTGGTAAGTGATAGTGTTTGGTAAAGGTGTGTACTGAACTCCAAGTTGCAGCTTCCAAAATCTCCTTGGTTGGAACCCCCCCTGAGAAAGGCTGTAGAAGTAGCTGTTGCCCTGGTAGAGTGGGGCCTAATGGTAGCAGGAACTGGTTTTCCATGATGGGTGTAGCAAAAACGTATGCAATGACCTATCCATTTGGAAATGGTTTGCTTTGATATAGCCTTCCCTTGAGAAGCTGTAGCGTAGGATACAAAGAGCTGGTCAGATTTTCTGAAAGCCTTAGTTTTGTCCAAGTAGTAACGAAGTTGCCTGTTAATGTCCAAGGAATGCAGGAGTCTCTCACCTTTATTCTGTGGATTTGGGAAGAAGGAGATTTAAAGCCACACTGGAAACCACCTTAGGCATAAAGGAAGGATTAGTTCATAGAGAAACCCTGTCTTGATGAAAAATGAGGAAAGGTTCCACTGCCATTAGTGCCTGTAGCTCTGAGACTCTTCTAGCTGAAGTTATTGCTAGCAGCAGGGCAGTCTTCCATGGTAGGAACTGAAGATCTGCAGAGAAAGCTGGTTCAAAGGGAGGTAGCGTTAGTTTTTCCAGAACAAAACTGAGGTCCCATGTTGGTGTAGGTGCTCTCCTGGGTGGTCTAATGTTTTTTGCCCCTCTGAGGAACTGCCTTAGAAGTGGATGCGAAAATAAGGGTGGATCCGTGTTGTTCATAGGTTCATAGGTTTATACTAGGCTATCTGCCCTAAGGCATTTATAAGCCTAGCCCAAATTATTGTGGCTTACGCCACCCCTTATATGAAAAAATACTGTGCCCATTAGTTTGTTGTGCCTCTGTCCAGCAGTGACCCAGAGATGATTCCCGGGGTAAACCTACGATCTCCCATCCACAGGTCTAGATTTCTCTTGAACAGAGTCAGCGAGGTGCTCTGCCTCACATGGACCGGGATTTTATTCCACAGCATAGGAGTCTCTGAGTGATAAATCTATCCCTCCAGCACATCCTATTTATATCCATGCTAAGGTTTAAGTCGCTTGCTCTAGTGGTTTTGGTGGATTTGGATTTTTGAGGTGGAGCATGTCCATTAATTCCGGGTTGGACATGGCCTTGTATGTCAGGCACATGTCACCTCTGAGCAGGCGGTATGACTGAATAGAGCTGGAGTTTCTTCAATCTGGCAGCATATGACAGATTTTGGAGTCCCTTATCCTTTTGGTGAGGAACTTTGGGGTCTCTCCAATTGCTGCAGATGTTGGGTGAGATACATCCCGAATGGGGCATTGTACTCGATCATTGGTCTGATAAGTGAAGAGTACAGGGGAACAATGACCTCACTAGATCTGGATGTGAATCCCTTCATGATCAGGTGGGCAATGTAGAAGGTCTTTCTAACCACTTTAGCAATGTGAGTGTCAAAAGAAAGGCCACTGTCAACCTGGGTCCCCAGGTCCCTGATAACCTCTTCTGTGCTTAGTGGATTGCCACCTATATGGTAGCTTGGGGTTACCTTGTTTTTCCCGAAGGGTATGACTATACATTTTTTGGCGTTTAACTTCAGGCCATGGCTCCATTGTAGTGGACCAAAATAGCTGAAGCATGGATTTTAATGGAGGAGAAAGAAAGTCCTTTGTGCAACATCTCAGTTAAATACTGTAGAATGTGAGGCATGTGAGGCTGAATTGTGTCTTGGCCTTTAGATTGGTTCCAGGCACAAAACCTTTTCCATTTGTCCAAATAAGCCTTCCTGGTGCTTGGCCTCCTAGCTTCCAGAATAACATCCATAACTGCTTGGGAAAGAGGAGCTGGCTGGATGCTTAGTTGATTTGCCATGCAGCCAGATTTAAGGTTTTGAGCTGGCTGTGAAGAATCTGATTGTTTTGTTGTGTGAGTAAATGGGAAATTTGTGGTAATATCCATGGTGGGCCGTGGGCCATATTCCTCAATAGTGGGTACCAGTGCTGGCGTGGCCAGTCTGGGGCTATGAGAATCAGTCGAGGTCTCTCCTTTTTGACTTTCAGAAGTACCTTTGTGAGGAGAGGCAATGGAGGGAAGGCATATACTGTCAGGTTTTTCCAACTGAAAGAGAGTGCGTCTGGTCTGGGCCTAGGCAAGGTATGCAATAAGAATGAAAATCCTTATGAGGTATTTGCTTCCCACAAGAAATACAATTATTAACTTTTTCTGACATTGGTCTGAGGCAAGAAAAGTTTCAACGGGTACTTAGCTTTATAGAAGACTTGGTCTGAAATTGACCAAAATCTCAGTAGTCGGCCGACCGGCACTTGCGAACTGCTTCTGCTTCGGGCACCGCGTGGCAAGAAAGACTGAAGAAAATGGCATTGGTTGCATTATATATACCCCTGGCGCACTGACGTCAGGGAAGAAGCGACAGCAACCGACGCTGGACCAAGACTTTGGAATTCCAGCTGACTGCGGGACCGCCTGACAACAGGATAACCTATATATAGATATATGTATGTGTGTATATATATATATATATATATATATATATAAGGCATACACTTCCGAAGTGCAAATCACAATAAAAAAAATAAAAAATACATGCTAAGTAAAAAATCTCACAGACACGAACCGGTGCTATGGTGCTATGAACGCTTTCGTTCTTTAATGTATCGGAACTTCATCAGACTAACCAGTGTAAAAAGTTCCAATGTAGGTTCGATCCAATAAAAAGTCAGTAAAACATGAAATTAGCATCAACATGTTGTAAAATGAAGCACTGTCCAATCATAACAGGAACATAGTGGTTCATACAAAACAAAGTGATATGTAACCTGAGTTCGTACGGCAGACAGGAGCAGTAACAAGAAAAACATAAGACTTGTAAACTGAGTACATAAGGCAGACAAGAACTGTAACAAGAAAATCATCTTAACCACTTCAGTGCACATTTTATGGTTAATGTATCTTTTTCTTTAAAGTTTTCCCTATTATTTAAACCAGGGTATACATTTGCATTCTGCCTAATTTGCCAGCAATATTCTCTCCAATCAAGTTCATCTTCTGCATCAAAGCTATGATCAAGACCAGTAACTTCATCAGTTATTACAAATATGTAGCAAGCCTTATTTTTTCTAACAAATGATTTAGCTTAACATGTTTTGCAAAGGCATTGCTTACATCAGTCTTGTCTACTGCTCTTTTATGTTCATTCACTTGCATATAGAATTCTCTGATGGTTCTTCCTATATAAAATGCTGGACATAATTCACAGAGAGCCATGTATACCACATATTTGGACCTGCAATAATACAAATTATTCAGTCTAATTTCAAGCTTCTTGCTGTCACTATAAAATTCTTAACTTCTTTCATATATTGACATAAGTTACAACTGTTATATCTCTTCATCCCTACTTCCAAACATCAGCCATACTTGAGCATAAATTCCTTTTCTTAAAAAAAGTCTTTTAAACTTTTTCCTCTTTTTGAGACAGACAGGGTCTCCCACTATAACATTTTTAATTTCTTGAAAATTTATTAAGAATCTCTAATTATTCTTGATTATTCTTTTGATTTTACTTTCATCTACTGAATTGTCTAATATTCATGCTAAGGAAAAGTCCTTTTCATTTTCTTTTGACTTGCTATTTACATTTGCTACCTTATGTTCCCTCATATTTTTTACTTCCATGCTTTTGAGGTAGTGGAGAGAGTTTTCGCTCCTCTAAGAGAAAGGACACATCCAGCTTCCTTGGATCCTACTTCCAGATCCAGTTGTCTTTGCATCTGGAACTTCAACTTCCTACACCACAGGGACAGCTAAGCTCAAAATCTCCACAATACCCTATATTGATTTCTTCCAATACTTCTCTGGAACACTCCTCCTCAAAGAAGTCCCTAGCAACAGAAAGTGCAAAAAGAAGCACTTACACTCTTCTCAAGAGTTTGTCATGGAGGATACTGATTTCGATGAAGGGGAAGGGTCCCCATGATCATCGCCTGATGACATCTCATTTGGAAACATACTATAGATCCTCAGACAAAGAGGTGGTTGCTCATCTGACAACCCTTCCCAAGCGGAATCAGTATTCCGATAAGCCTTTGGGGCTGGCCTGTCTACCTCCTCCGTGACTTTGCCAGTCACTGATCTCATTGATTTAATCTCTCAATGAGCATGGAAGGAACCTGGCTCCACTAAGCCAATCCCCAAGAGACCAGACAAGATCCTGGCACCACCCACAGATAGGGATGTTTGGAGCAAAGTAGTACAGGGTGACACCATGGTCATAGCGATGGCCACAAAAAAGGAACTTGCAGAACAAAATTCTGCTGTTTATCCCCATAACAGGGGGTCTAGGGAATTGGGCAAATTTGGAAAGCATTTATATGCTGCAGCGAAGTTTGCTCTTTGGCCGCTGAATTAATTGCCACACTTAACTAGACTCCAGGGGGATTTGATTAAAGATATCAACAAATCTCTCTCTGGGACCATTATATCTGAGGTAGAGAGCTTCAGTGCCTCACAGTTGGCTATGCTACAGTCCACTTCAAATTCGGCCATGAGGCTAATCTGACATGAGGCTGAAGGTACCTCAAGGGCAGTGGGTTCAGGAATTTCCATTAGGAGGCATGCCTGGATGCACCTGTGTGATTTCGCAGAGACCATCAAGTCTTTCTTTGTCAATGCTCCCTTCGATGGAAGTTTTTTATGTATTTAGCCCCAAGGTTAAAGACACATTATCCAGGTGGGAGCAGGATGGTAAAACCCTGTCTGCTGTGGGAGTATGTTTTTCGACTCCTCAAAAGACCTTTTCTAGGAATCAGTGAGGTGGCTGAAAGATGTGGTTCAGAAAGTCCCAGGGTCTCTTCAAGATTCGTGTGAAGATGGCTCCCCCAGAGGCAGGGGGGGAACTCTAACAGAAAACAATACCTGCTAGGCAGAGGAGGCCTGTAAAACCAAGGGTCCAGAGACACTTTCTTTGACAGATCCTACTAGTGCTCCTTAAAGGAGGCCCGACTGTCCACCTCTGGAGGCAGTCTGAGGTCGTTTAACCCTGCACCAGAGAGCCTGGCTAGAGATTACAAAAGATTCACTGGTGCAGAGGATTATTTCCAGAGGTTATATAATACCCTTAACAGTAAACAAAATTCCCAGTGTTCCTTCCAATCAGTGGAAAGCAGCAGCAGTAGAAATAAAATCTTCTAGAGAAAAGAGTCATTCATCCAAGAGGTCCCCCCAGACCATTAAGAGTCCAGAACTTACTCAAGTTTCTTTTTAGTGCCAAAGAAAATGAAGGACTGGTGACCAATTTTAGATCTCACCAAACTAAACAAGTCAGTTCATACATCAAGTTCCAGATGGTTACGGTTACGTCCATTCTGCCATTTCTGCACAAGGACGACTGGATGTGCTCAATAGCTCTTCAGGATGTGTACTATCATGTAAAAATGAACAGATGATTCAGAAGATTTTTGCACTTTTGACTGGGAACCAGTCATCACCAGTTCAGAACTCTGTCCTTTGGTCTCACCACAGACCCGAGTGTTCACCAAATGTGACATTAGTGGTAGCTGACTTCAGACTGCAAGGATTCTGGGTGTTTCCTTATTTGGACAACTGGCTCATAACCGCTCCAACGAGACATCATCTGATCAAAGCACAAGATTATGTACTTCAAGTTATGCTTTCATCTGTGCATTACAATCACTCACAACAAATCTCAACTTGAACCAACTCAAATTTTGCAGTTCATCAGAGCGATGTTTGACACAGTATCCCTGACAGCCTCCCTTCCTTTACCAAGGATACAAATCATACGCTTTCACGTCAAAAAGATAATCTAAGTTCTTCACTCTCAGCCTGGTTGATACTTCAAGCACTGGGGTCAATGTATGCAGTGATAGTTTTGGTTCTGTTAGCCAGATATCACATGAGAATTCTTCAGTGGACCCTAGCAACTCAGTAGTCTATTCTTCACGAAGTCATACTGTTTGATGAAAGCGCTTAACTATTTGTGTATTTTGTATTAATAAATCGTATCTGTGGACTCGCAACGTTGTGCTACTATTTGTTACTATTCTTCACCAGCCTTTGTCCACCCAAATCAAAATAACTTAAGCATGCAAAAATTACCTCCTGTGGTGGAATTACTCCAATCAGATAAGGCAAGGTCACCCCTTCATTCCCCCTCAGCCCAAGACCATAGTTACCATGGCCGCTTCTCAAATTGGGTTGGAGGGTACTTCTTGGGAAAGACAATCCATGCCACATGGTTCTCCGAAGAGGCCAATACACATATCAATGTCTTGGAAATGAGAGCTGTCCTCTTAGTACTGCAGGCCTGCCAAGACACTCTCCTGTCTGGGACTATTGGAATTCAGATAGACAATATGTTGGTAGCCTATTACATCAACAAACAAGGCAGAACCAAATCTTATCCCCTGTGTTGAGAAACTTTGAGAGTGTGGCAATGGGTGATCTCATCCAATCAATTTCTGATAACAATGCACATTCTGAGGAAATCCAATGTGATAGCAGACAAGTTGAGGAAGTCCATTCTGATGCCTCGCTAGTGGTCTCTCAACATGAAGGTGGCAGAAAAGATATTCTGTCAATGAAGCCAACCTTGCTGCGAACTCTTTGCATTTCCCCTCAAATAACAAGTGCAGCAGGTTCTTTGCCCTGATCCCCCCACTGGGGGAATCACCGAGAGATACTCTTCTCCACAACTGCCCTCCCGGTCCCCTGTATGCCTTTTCCCCAGTACCTCTAATCCCCAAATTTCTTCAAAAAGCATCTTGATTGAAGAGCACAGTTATTCTCATTGCTCCTTATTGGCCTGGTCAGGTTTGGTTCTCCTTTCCCTGGCCTCATCTGATTCACCCACTATGGATTCTGGATCCAAATCCAGACCTCCTGTCTGACCCAACAGATCTGATACATTTTGAGCCTAAAGCTGATGGCATGGCTTCTCCAGTTCCATTAACAGATAGACAGCCCAGGCTCAAATCTCCAGTCCATCACATTCTTCCATCTTCCCACGAAGATTCCACTAGGAAAATTTACAGAAGCAAATGGAAAGGATTTCTTGTTTGGGCAGAGCAAAATGACACTGACCTTTTTTCAGTGCCAGTACCTAAAGTTCTTGAATTTTTGGCTACAATTTTAATAAGGATGCCAGTTCTTCGACTGTTAAAGTCAGACTTTCTGCCATTTCGAATTTTCATACTGGAATAAATAAATTGTTTTTAGCTTCTTCCAAAATTTGTAAGGCCTTTATAAGGGGAACTTTTCTTCTTAGACCTCCATTTATAGATCCAGCCCCACTGTGGAATCTGAATTTGATTTTACAATCTTTGACCCAATCTCCATTTGAACTCTCAGTGAATTGTGAACTAAAATCTTTAACCTGAAAAACTATATTTATAGTGGCCATCACTTCTGTTAGAAGAGTCTCCAAATTCCAAGCCCTGTCTTCTAAGCCCCCTTATCTGTTTTTTTTTCTTTAGGAAAGGGTATCTTTAAGAACCAACCCATCATTCCTTCCTAAGTTGGTGTCAAAATCCAATATTAATCAAACCATAAATCTTCCAGTTTTCTTCCCAAATTTCACAAAGAAGAATACATGTTGCACCTATTAGATGTGCATAGACAACTTTGTTTTTATCTACACAGGACCAAAACTTTCAGGAAATCAGATCAGTTATTTGTTTCCTTTTCAGATTCAGAATTGGGCAAACCAGTTGGTAAAATGACCTTAGCCAAATGGTTAACTGATTGTATTAACTTTGTTTATAATAAGTTGGGCATGTCTTTACCGAAACCACCAAAAGCTCATTCCACCGATCTATGGCAACCACTTCTGTATTTTTACCCAGAACCTCCTTGGACTATATTTGTACAACTGCATCTTGCATTAATCCTCATACCTTTATTGCTCATTACAAATTGGAGCTGGTCTCTAGGGGAAGAGCAGCCTTTGTTCAATGGTGCTCAGGAATATCCCTCCCTAGTGTCCTTCCAAGATTTAGGTAACTGGGGACTCTGTCCCATTTATTTAGAAATGAATGAAAATGACACATTGGATAAAAAAGTTATGTACTCACTGTAGCATTCCATCTGTGCTGTCCATTTTCATTCTTTCTCCACTCTTCTCCCTCCAACCCTCTACCAATTTGACTTCTGGAAGGATTAGAAGATGCTAAAGGAGCCAGTGTTCCTTTTTTTGATCTCCAGATACTGTTATCCCATACTTGTTATCTGTTATTTATTTTATAGTCTGAAAGTCAGCAAACAAGATCTGAAGTATGGTGGGGGACTAGTGCTTTATGGGTAAGGGATGAACTTGAGAGCTTTCAGTATTTCATGATCTGGAAAAATAGGCAGAGTCAAATCTGAACCCATCTGTTCAGGAAGAATGAAAATGAACAACACAGATGGAGTATTATGGTGAGTACGTAACTGTTTTGTATTACTCCCGTATTAGGGAGATTTTTGCTGGTTGGAGAAACAGTCCGCCTAGCATGGGTATGTAGCACTTCTACCCACAAACGTCTTCCTTTGGGATGGTATAAGACTGGGCTTTAAGTAACTGAGAGAAAAAGTCAAGGTTGTTCAGACAAATGGTCAGATAGTATAGTGGCCTAATCAGCTGTTGAGGGAATGAGCCTGTAACAAACAGTTGGACAGGTATGGGTAAATGCAAATGCTGTTTACTCTAAGGCAAGCTAAGTCTGGAGTTAAACTTTTGATAAATCACAGGAATCATATGATGTCCAAGGCTACTGAGTCTTGCAACCATTAAACCTTGCCAGTTCATACCCTAGACTATACCTCTCCCCTCTAGAAGGACTAGGCCAGGACTTCCAAGATGGCTACACACTGAGTAACAGCTTAATTTCAGCTCTCCCAGTGTGGAAACAAAAACTCAGAAAAGAGAGAGAAAGAGTAAATTTGTCTTTTTCTGTAAATTTCAGTAACTGGCTAGTAAGTGCACTGCCTAATTCCATCAAAAAAGAAATTCTAGAACCTAAAAGAAAATCAATCATAAAAGTTGAGGAGAAAACACTGTCTGGGAAGAATTCTGCAGCTGTTCAGCAAAAAGCAGTTCAAGCTCCAGCTTTGGTGCAAGACATGACTTCCAGTAATCTAGAGGAAAAATAAGTCAAATGTGCTCAGAGCTGATTAAAATAAATGAAACACTGAAGGAATACATCAATCAAATAAAAAAAAGTTGGGGAAAAATGGAAAAAGCTTTAAACAGACATTCAGATGAGCTGATAAAACAAAAAACAATCAGAGGTAAAATGAAGAAAAGGCTGGCTGAGTATTTGATTACTCAAAAAGAGATGTTTCAAAAAAATGGTAGAATTATAGGACAGAGCACATAAGGAAAACCTGAGACTTTCTGCTGTACCAGAGAAACTGGAAGGAACAGACTGTATTAATTTTATGAAAGCAGAAATAAGCAACTGAATTGGTATGCAACAGAAGGGGATTAATTGAAAGGGCATACCGTATGTGTGCTCCAAACCTGGCCATAAGAAAGCAGCTCAGACCTTTAATAGTAAAGACAGAATCCTACCAGCAGAAAGAGTTAATTATGACAAAATTGTGGCAGAAGGACAAAGTACAAAAGTGGGAGACAGCAGTGTGTTTGTTGAAAATGATTATTCACTGTACACCAGGCAGAAGAGGAGGAAATTTATTTAGGCAGAGAATGTCAAGAAGCAGGTGTGAGAATCAAGCT
The DNA here is from genome assembly GCF_019279795.1 of Protopterus annectens. Lineage (NCBI taxonomy): Eukaryota > Metazoa > Chordata > Ceratodontiformes > Protopteridae > Protopterus > Protopterus annectens. The sequence goes on along the minus strand of NC_056747.1, from coordinate 335,187,463 downwards.
ACTGTATCCAGCTAGTTTCAGAATATTTTTTTCCTGGAGGGTCAGAATCATTTTTGATGCAGAATATCTAAGGAGGAAATTTAACAGTTTGTCCAAAAAAGTGAGCTATCAAATAGAAAGGGATTCTGCTTCTTACTCTTCTGAAAATAATGCCCATAGAGAGACTATCCCTGGGATTCATGAAGCTTGCGCCAGGCGCAGGCGTAGCGTTGGCGATCTAATGCCAAATATGGCCGCCGAGCAATTCAGGTACGAGCTGTTTCCACGTGCACTACCAATGTACACCACAGCTGTGCAGCTCCCGGTGCATGTATGCTAATTACCCCATGCACAGCAGTGTAGCATGCAAATGAAGGTATATAGCGATTCATGAAGTGGTGCAGGCATAGTGTAAGCATGCAGAAATGTAAACCAAAAAAAAATGGTTTACATTTTTTCAAACATAAAATCGGAGCCATGACAGCGGACGAAACTCGCGTATTATAATGTTAATATATGCCAATGGCTAAATATATAGCCAATGGCATAAAAAAAAAAAAACATGCACAACACATAAAAAAATAACATTTAATGTCATGGCCACACTAACGCAAAGTAAAATCGCAGTGCATCGGTGCGCAGACGGGATCACAATGAAAATATATTTATTTGTAATAAAACTGCAATGTAACACATTTCATGAATTCCCCATAATAGTCAATGGCACGCATGCGACACCACAACCATGGTGCAAGGGTTGCTAAGGGTCTGTGACAGTGTTCTGTGCAGTAACTAAGAATTAGTACTCAATGCCATGCAAATGAGTCAAGTAATACTGAATCACAAAATCCCCACCGGCGTAAGGTTGTACCTCACTGTGTAGCAGTACAACACAGAGGTGTGGCCTGGAGATGAAGATGACATCAAAAGAAGGGTGCACCACCTTAGCTGTAAGCACATTGGAGCATTGCTAATCCAGGTTTCCTGTTGCTAAGCAAAGCCGCAGGATAGGGGTGTGGAAGTAGCCATAGCTTTGCTTAGCTGAGAGCACACAAGGCAACTGAAAGTGCATGTGAGCGTGGATGAAAACGCGCTTGAAACCTGGTAAACGGTTGTGCGCGGCACACACCACAGCTGAAACAGGAAGAATACGGGAAGACAATAAGGAAATGCTGCAGCATGGTAACTGGAGTACAAATGAGTAATTAACACCTAAGAACTCACAGTGGGCCATTGACAACAGCTAACAAGGCTGCTAGCAGCTACCTGCAGAACAGGAAAGGGGATGTGCCGTACTGCAAAGAAAAGAGAACTGTCATAGCAGAACAAAGCAAACACGCAGTAGATCAGCTGCATAACACATTTCGCTACACAACCCTGGGTTGGGAAAGTACAAAACAAGAAAGCAGGCAGCTGGATGCATGCCTGACAATAGGAAGGGAATCGGGTTGAAAAGTGAAGTAAAGGGCAATAGATGAATCATGGCAGCCAAGCGTATGTCAACACCAAAAAAGGCCCTACAATAGCAGTACCTGCTGTAAAACCCATAATTAAGATACCCTGCAGCTGGAATTGCACATACACACCCAATTACACCAGCAGCATCCATTGCACAATAGTATAAAGTGTGAAAGCACCTCACACACACTTGTGTATTCCCAGACACTCTGCACCATTGGTGTATACAGACGGGGAACTTTTAATATGTACATGTTAGGGGCTGCCATAGCTTTGATTCACCAGCATGTGTTGGAGACTGACGGTGGTGTGGAGGATGATGCTGACAACCATCTCAGGCACTGGAGGAGAAGAAGAGTGTTCAGACCCAGGGTAACCTGCCAGGGGCTACATGATGTGGAGATAGTGGAGTGTTACAGGGTGGACAGGGACACCATACAGCAACTTGTTCCGGCCATGCCTCAGAGCCAGAAATAACAGAGGGGAACCCATCCCAGTGGACACGAAGGTATGTGCAAGCTTGAGAATACTAGCTTCAGGTACCTTTCAAAGGCCAACTGGGGATATCATGGGGATTTCACAGACATCAGCATCCAGGATACTCAACCAGTTCCTGGATGCCATGTTACCACATGCCAATGAGCACATATACTTCCACTGAACGCGGGAGGAGTTGGCCAGCAATATGCGTCTCTTCCACTGTGTGGTAGACTACCCAGAGGTACTGGGTGCAATAGACTGCATGCACATACACATCAAAACAACACCCGGTGAGCAGGGTAGGTGCTACCTAAACCGCAAGGAATACCCCTCCATCAACTGCCAGGTCGTGTGCAATGCCCAGGGCATTATCATGGATGTATGTGCTGGCAGCCCTGGAAGCTATCACAACTCCCACATCTGGCATGCTTCACAGCTGTATCAGGTATTTGCCAGGGGGGACATCCCATATGGCCACCTGGTGTGGGATGCTGGCTATGCACTGGAACCGTGGATGATGACTCCCATCAGAAATGCACACACACCCATGCAAGAATGCCATAATGAGGCACACGCATAAACCAGAATCATTATAGCACGTGTGTTTGGGATGCTGAAATCACGGTTCTGTTGCTTGGACATATCTGGTGGAGCTTTGCAGTACTCTCCAGGCACGTGTGCCCACATCTTCATAGTATGTGCCATGCTACACAATATGATCCTGTGGAAACAGCTGCAGCAGGGACAGAATGGTGAAGGCCCTCACAGCCCACCACCATTGCCAAGGGCCCCATAGGCACAGAGGGACTCAGACCACGAGCACCCTGTGCCAGCTACAGTAGGCAGACAGAGGCGTGCCCAGTATGCCCATGCCTTGGCAAAGAGGGAATGTATTGCACACACACTGACAGTGTAGGCACCTACAGATTGACACCCTTCTCCACCTGCACACACAGCAAACATGGATGGCACACACACACATGACCACCTGTAAATTGTCATGTATAGGTGGTCTACTGTGTACATCCTACATAGGCAGCCCTCAACTATTGTACACACAACTGCCATTGGCACAAGGTAAGTCAATACCTGAACAGTAAATTAAGCTATCAGCATGTGTCGATACTGCATGTGTAGGTTCATAGGTACATAGGTAGGTACATGCCTAACTGCCCAAGGCCATTCATAAGCATAGCCAAAATGTGTCTGCTGTCGCTACCCCATTGATTAACTAATTGTCCCTCCATGGAGCAGAGCCAATTGCGGGATCCCTGGGGTGTATCCACTGTTCCCCACCCACTCTGCAAGGATTCTCTGGAGTGTTAGTGAGGGGCTCCGTATAATGTAATCAGGGATGTAGTTCCAAATCATGGGGAGTACCTGTGACAGAAAGCTGTCACTCCAGCATCTTCCAGTTATGGTTGTGGCAAGGTGTAGCTCATTTCAGTGTGTGGCTCACTGTGACATGGATTCCCATAGGTGGAGCATATCCATTAAGCCTGACTTGGACACGGCTTTGTTGGCCAGCAAATATCATCTCTGAGTAAACGAGATGCCACTGAGTAATGCAAGAGTTTATGCAGTCTGGCAGTATAGGACACATGTCTGAGGGCATTATCCCTCTATGCGAGGTACGTCCGTGGCCCTTCCAGCTGTCAGATGTGTTTTCTGAGGTACATCCAAAATGGTTTATCATACTCGATGATGGGATTGATGACTTGGTAGTAAAGGGGCACAATAACCTAAGTCTGTTTAGATGCGAACCCTTAAGTAATCAGATGGCCTACATAGACGGATGTCCTAACTACTTTGCAGATATGACTGTCAAAGGAGAGATCACTCTGTAATGTAGTCCCCACATACCCATTACATCGTCTGAATTAAAGTGTTTGCCACTCATGTGTTAATATATGTGTGTGTAGTTTCCCAAAATGGAATGACCATGCAGTATGTGGCCTTTAGCTGGAGGCCATTACTCTGACACCCTGTATTGGTCTATGTGAGGCCCCTTGAAGGACGTCTGTGACAGCTGGACTGTCAGTTATGGCTTCCAGTCTGCAGTAATTGCCAAACCATGTGAGTTGTGTGTGTAAGCCTGTTGACAAACCAACCTGTGTTGTATGGGTGTATGTACTGGCTGGTGAGTGTAGAAATAATACCTGAGTGGGGAATGGTGTCAAAACCCTTGGCGAGGTCCAGGTAGTATGTGTGAACTACCACACCCCACACCTAAAGTCTAGGTGACTGTAAGATGTCTAACTGGTTCAGTAGACAAGATCTGAACTCAATCAAGCTGACCTGGGTTGGATCAAGTGTCTGGAGGTTACCATTGTCTATGTTAATGAGTGCCATGAGGATGCACTCCGTAGCCATGCAAATCAGGCTTCTCAGGCTTATGGGGTGGTGGTTACCATGGTCAGTTGTGTCACCACCTTGGTGGAGTGGAATAGCTGTTGCCATGCGCCAGTGAATGGCCATGTAGTCTGTGTAGAGGCTGATGTTGAATTGCTATATTAGGCGGGGGGTCACTTTATCTTGTAGTGTCTGCAGGATGCAGTCTGGGACACCATCTGCCTCCATTGACGCGCTGCCATGCCATTTGAAAGGGCCATTACCACCTGTATGTCTCAGATGTCTGGGATACTGTACATTTTGGGTATTGTTGTGGGCCCAGTAGGGGTGAAGCCTGCTCAGAATGTATCATCAAGTGTGTTGGTGATATCAGTAGGGTCAGTATATTCAGTGCAATATTGCACCAGCACAGTGCAAATCTGTGTTACTGCTTACATCCTTCACATAGCCAAAGAAGCCTTTGTGGTCATATTCCGAATCCATGCTTATTTACCTGTGGATGTCAGCCTTGGAAGATTACATGAGTAACATAAGTATCTTGCCAATACTGGTCACGGATGTCTGCATGTCTTGGGATTTGCTGTTCTGGACAACTGTCCTACTTTTTTGTATAGCCTGTATAATGCAGGGGTTCAGCAGACTGGTGTCCTTGTGTAGGAGTAGTGAGTCCTGGTTTACCATTGATGGCACGACCCATACATCCTTGTAGATGCTTATAAAGTGCATTCGTAAATCTGTCTGTATCTTGAGCAGTGTCATCCCTGAGCGTGGGGGTTGTGAACCCTCCCACCTCTGTCATTAGTACTGTGAATTTAGCTGTAGGAAAGGTATTCACTGTGTGTTCCTTGGGTGGGGGAGATGGTTGAGAGTGGAAATCATCAATGAATAGTTCATGGTCAAATCTAAACAGTGACCGGTTTACCTCTGCTGTAGTGCACCTGTTGCACATGTCAGTGATTACCACTTCTAGTATGTTTTCACCTCTCGTTAGTCCGTCTACCAACTGATACAGGCCATATGAGGTGATAAATCCCAGGAAGTGCTGGGCCTGGAAGTGAATACTCAAGTAGGTTATCCAGTTAAGTGTAGGGTAGCCGACATTGACCAATAACAGGGTGTCTGGTAGGACTGTCATGTTTACCACTCTCTCCAGATAGTTGTAGTGGTGCTCCTGGGTCATGGAGGGTTATCTGTAGCAGCTCACAGTTTGCATTGCAGTCATGGCTGATGTTAGTTGCACATGGATGATCACAGAGGTATCATGCTGCCCCACTAACTTGGAGGTGTAGGTATCCCAGTGAATATGGATACACCCCCTCCATGTCTGTGCCAGTCCATGTTCAGTGGCTGAAATGTGTGTTATGGGTTGTAGTCTGGTAGTGCCGGTGTGCTCACAGGAACCTTATACAGGTCCCAGTCACAGAACAGATGTAGATGTTGTCCATACTGAGGGGTGCTGTGAGTGCGTGCATGTTGTGAATTCTACCCCTGGTGTTGAGTAGCCTAACCCTCATTGGTTCCGCTATTGTGCAGTTCATGGAGGTGAGATTCACCTCTGAGACCTGCCTAAAAATGGCACCATGGGGGCACCAATAGCCTTGCCCAGCATTCCAAAGCCTTAGGCTGACACATGCAAGTTGGTATGGCATTGTTGCAGGCATGTATCCCATCTGTGCTTGTGTCCCATATTTCCTGTAGGTAACCTACTGGTAAGCAATACAAAGCCTGAAACCTATACATGTCCACTAGCTTCCAAGATAGGCTTTTGGAGTGATTATGTATCGGTAGTCTGTATGCTATTGCTGTACTTAACTGTTGTCTGACTACATGGTGATTTTTACACTGTAGATTGTGATCAGAAAACTCTGTATAATCACATATGATGTTGGAGATGGCCTGCACTGTAGAGGTTCACAGATAGGTAATAGGCTATTTGCCCAAGGGCATTTAGAACCATAGCTACAGTGTGGTGGCTTTACCTGCACCATTGATGAAGTAACTGAGTCTCTGTCAAGCATAGCCAATGAAGTGATTCCAAGCAGAGTTGCTGGAAGCCGTTGAAGACTGGGGTGCTGTAGGGTGATAGGGGCACATAGTGATCTCAAAAGGGCATGTTAACATGACAACCCAACAGCATTCAATTTCCCCAACAGGTCTTACAGTTATACAACTGGAGTGGCTCCCCCACATCCTGGCTGTATGTTTCTGGGACACATGATCCCAGGGGTGTATATACTGTTGGCCACTCACACATCAAGGTTTCCCCTGAAGTGTGTCAGTGAGGGGCTATGCCAAACATAGTTAGGAAGTTAATGTATAGTCTCTCAATTCATGTGCTATGTCGGTATTTCGAGAAGCTCACTGGGTGTGGGTGGCTTTGCCTGTTGTGTAGCCAAGCTTACACATAGGATTCATGGACATAGGAAACAGGCAGAAGGAACGTTAATGCCAGTAGTGTAATGGTTACAGCATTTGCATAATATCTGTGCAGTCCTGGTTCAAATCCCAATAAAGTCAGAGATGATTAACATGTTACATAGTATAACTTAACCACAGCTTGCATATATAGGTAGAATTCCACAGAATAATAAACATTTGGAACACACAACTGCTGAAATGTGCGTTAATCACCCTTGCACTACCAGTGCCTGCTCTGAGAGGTAAAAAGACCACTGCCAGGATTAGAACACGCAACCATGTACTCAATCTTCACAATAACCTACCACTAAGCTACCTGAGATGTACCAATGGCAGTTGTGTATTCTGACAGGTTAAAACACAAAAGGGAGGAATGTGTGGAAATAGGACAAACCGCCATGTACCCAATGAAAGGTGTATGATATATATATATATATATATATATATATATATATATATATATATATATATATATATATATATATAGAGAGAGAGAGAGAGAGAGAGACAGATATATGTCGATATATGGGGATATACATATATATGTAGATATATAGATAGGTTAACAACATCTACATAACCATGGAGGTACATATAAATGGGATACATACCAAATACCGAATGCTTGACATACCGGCGCACGTAATCACGAGGCTTAAAGGCCGAAAGACCACAGTACCGAAACACCAGAAGCGCGAGGTTTCAAATCCAGATGTTAAGGGACATTTAGTTAGTGCTTCTGGTGTTGCGGTTCAGGTAGGTTACTGTGTGTAAGTGTGTTTCTGAGGGCTGTAGTGTGTGTAAGTGTGTGTTCTGAGTGTGGTGTGTGTTCCTGGGGGACTGCAATGTGTGGGTGTGGGTTTGCTTTGTACATCTGTTTGTGCCATCTCGGAGGTAGAATATTAAAGTAGGGGGGTGTGGGGGTGCAGCCACCCACATGGGGGGTGTAGGGGGGCTTGCCCACCTACCCATACGTAGTGTAGGATGGTTTGTTTGGATGTGGTGGGTAGCAGTGTGTCTGTGTGTGTTTCATGTTTGTGTTACTTTCGCGAGTTTGACTATCGCTGTCGGTAATGTGGGGTATGGGAGTCTGGGCCCGGTACTGTGGGCGTCGGAATTGTGTGCATCCGGGATTCCATAGGTATCCTGTATACAGCGGTTGAAGTGTTCATATATGAGTATAACATGGACCATAACAATCACACATTCCACCACGACCAAACTTTATGAACAAAGGATATGGAGAGTATATGCCTATACACTATTACAAATATGTGCTATGGACATGAGCCAAAGAGGGTCAGTCAGCAACACAACTCCAATGACTGCAAATACCTATGACAGAAATACACAGACAGCTTTCATGTAGCAACACTTTATTACATTCCGATGCATCACCTGCATGCTATACAGGAACCATTTAAGAGTGCCTTAATGAATCAGCCTGCAATTACCATAGTATTAGTCCACTATAGGATAGGTGTTCAAATAGGGAAGGAACCCTCACACACATATCGATTATGTATAAAAGCAGTTCCTACACACCTGCATCTGCTATGTACACCCACCAACATCTCCCCCACACCCAAACCAATTACAATGCAAACTGTAATAACATCACAAATCATTCACTTACTGTACGACATCTGCAGAAGCCTTAACATACCTTGTCAGAGAGACACTAACATGGCCCTATGTGAAATAGTTGCTGTTATACACTAGAAAAGCTGCTGATGTTACAGGGTTTGTTTGCACTAATCCCATTTCAGAGGGTTGTGTGTACACCAGGAAGTGTTACCAATTACTGATTAACAGCACAGTATGATACACATGTACACCAAACCAAAGATGTCTGGTGAGCACACTGTAAACCAACTAACATTTCATGCACAGCCATACAGCCTTGAGCTGCCCAAACATCCTTGCCAGACTGAAACATCTGCAGAAGTATCAGGTACAAACAAACCCTGCATAAGTAGCAATGTTCTGAAATATAACAGCTGTACTCACATGTAGAACATCTTCTAGTCATTACACATAATTCACGGGAGTCATGAAGCTAATATATCTCTGTCTGTCTCCATATAGCTGTTGAAATATATCACAAACAACACATCCAGACTGTCTTCCTCGAAAGTAAGGCAAAGGGACAATGCCCAAGTGGAGTACTCAATTATACACCACTGTTGCCATGGTATTGGCTAATGGAGTAGCTACACAGCTGATGTGCATTTAATTAACTACTTTGGAACACCAATTGGTGGTCAGGATAGGACGTTACCAATATTTAACTATAAAAGGATGGCTTATCACACATTCAAACCATCTGTATATACCAGCAGAACATTACAAAGAAGATTGAAACACAAACTGAAAAGGACTGAAATAACAGTCAACGACACCTCGGGTTACTATTAAGGTATGTAGAACACTCAGTATGTCTGTGTATGTAGTACCTGTTCTGGAATAATTAAAGTGCACGCAATGCATATAGTGGAAACAGTTATCTTGTAGTGATGTATTGTTGAGCATAGTAACGCTTGTAGTATTTGTGTGTGTACTGCTGTAGGTCACAAGGCAAACACCGCATACACCACAAGGGATGCTATATAAGGGCTTTGAACCCAACAATTCCTCACCAGCCGCTGTCAGTGGCAGGGTTGGTCCAACAAGTACGTGCTATAACAGGGGATAGGATATGTTGATATATTGTAACAGTAGGCATATGTATGGGTGTATTACTGAGAATAACATGTCGAAGGTTGGCCTACTGTGCAATTATGATTTGCATTGTGGGATATTGTGCCAATAACTGTGTAATGTACAGTATTGTAGGCAGATATGTATTACATTTTACATAGCATTACTATTTATGTTAGGCAAATATTAGTTATGTCTATTGACATTTACAATACACAATAACAGGATACATATGACTTGTAGTCACCCAACAGTTTATCAGCATGATAACAAAGTAAAATGGAAGAGCTAGTTAACTATCCATGCACTTAAGACATGTAATAAGTTCAAAGGTAGGTACTAGGCTGTCTGCCCAAGGGTATTTATAAGCCTAGCTAGAGTGTGTTGGCTTCTGCCACCCCCTTAGGTTAGTTCCCTGTGCCTCTGAACAGCAGAGCCATTAGTTCCCTGTGCCTCTGTCCAGCAGAGTCACTGCAGTGATCCCCGGGGTACATGTCTGTCTCCCATCCACCCGTCAAGGTTTCTCTTGAAGAGTGTTAGTGTGGGGCCCTGCCTGATGTACATTGGAATCATGTTCCAAAGCATGGGGAGTCTCTGGGTCAGGAATCTATCCCTCCAGCATGTCCTAGTTATCGTTGTGGTTAGGTGTATATCGCTAGAGCATGTGGCTCTCAGGGGCTTTTGTTTAGGTGGAGCATATCCAGCAATACTGGGTTGGACTTGGGCCTTGTATGTCAAGCAGAGATCACCTGTGAGTACACGGTATGCAACCAAGTACAGCTGGAGTTTCTTTAGTTGGGCTGCATAGGTCATCTGTTTGAGGTCAGTAATCCTCTTGGTGTGGTACTGTTGTGGTCTTTCAAGCTGTTGCAGTTGTCTTGTAAGGTACATCCCAAATGGGGTGTTGTATCCTTTAATGGGTCTAATAAGTCATGAGTAGAGAGGCAGAATGGCCTCCTTTGTTCTGGATGCAAACACATTTGAGATTAGGGAGGCCACGGAGAAGGATATTCTAACCGCCTTGATATTATGGTTATCCAAGGAGAGATTGCTATTTACTTGGGTTCCCAGATCCCTTATTACCTTTTCTGTATGTAGGGGAATAGCACCTATATGGTAGTCCGTGGGTAATTAGTTATATCCAAAGGGGATGACTATGCACTTTTTGGCATTCAGCTTGAGGCCATGATATTGACACCAGGTATCTGTCTCAGTGCGACCCTTCTGGAGGATGTCTGTATCAGCTGGGGAAACAATTATGGCCCCTAGTTTGCAGTCGTCTGCAAACCTTTTCAGCCAAATCTTCCTGTGCTTGCCGGTACCTCAGAGAAGTATATACCGAACATGAGGGGTCCTAAGACTGAGCCCTGGGGGTCGCCACTTGTAACTGGTTTACAGTCGGACCTAGGGTAGGCAACTCCCACTGTGTGGGTTCTGTCTGTGTGCCACTTTGCAAATCATCTCATGACGTAGGGGTTAATGTTCAGGTGGATGGGTATGTCGATAATACCAGAATGGGGAATGGTGTTGAAAGCCTTTGAGAGATCAAGGTAGGCTGTGTGGACCTCCTTAGCCTCATCTAATGCCTTGGTAACTGTCTCAAAGAAGTCCACCAGGTTTAGGAGGCATGGTCTGCCCTTAACAAAGCCAAACTGAGAGGGGTCAAAGATTTGGAGGTACCCAGTGTCTTTGTGAATGAGATCCATGATGATGTGCTCCATAGCCTTGCAGACCAGGCCAATCAGGCTTATAGGGCAATAGGTCCCGTGGTCAGTTGTGGCACCACCTTTGTGGAGTGGGATAACTGTTGCTGTGCACCATTCAGGGGGCACAAAGCCTGATGCGAGGCTATTATTGAACATGGTGCGTAGGTGGGGAGCCAGTTAGTTCTGAAGTTCGTGTAAAACGCAGCCTGGGATGTTGTCCAGTCTCAAGGATGCTGTGATATTGGCTTTAGAGAGTGCAGCTTTTACCTGCGTAGTTGTGATTACAAGGACTCTGCATTCTTCCTGTATAGATATGGGCCCTTTAGGGGGTGAGAGGGGGGGAAAGGTAGCACTGAACCTATCTGCCAGGATGTTGGCAATATCAGTTGGTTCTGTAATGTTCGTGCCTTTGTGCTGTAACTCAGAACAGATCTGGGTGTTGGCATCAAGATATTTGACATAGCTATAGAATGCTTTGTGGTTGTCCTTGGAATTAGTGGTAGTTTTGTTTCCGTAGCTAGCTTTGGAGGATCTTATAAGGGATCTCAGCTTCTTACCGAGGCTGACCAGGGAGCTCCTCCACTCATGGGATTGTACTCTCTTTTGCAACAGTTTCTTCCTTTTGTTGTACAGTTTGTTTATGGCAGGGACCACCAGATTGGCTTCCTTATTTTGTAGGATAGCGTCTTGGTTCTATTTGGGATAGCACAATCCATGCACTCCTGTAAGTGCTTATAGAGTGCATTTGTGTAGGATTCAGCAGTTGTAACTGTATTGTCCATCTGCATGGGTGTCATGAAGTTCACCACTTCTGTCTTAAGAAGCATGAAGTTGGCTTTGTAGAAATATTATACTGTGGTTTCCTTAATGGGGGGTGGGGTTGAGATGTGGATATCAAGGGTGTTTCGTTTATGGTCGGATCGGACCAATGAGGAGTTGACTTCAGGTGTGGAACACCGGTCACTCATGTTGGTAATGCCTAGGTCTAGGATATTGTTGCCCCTGGTGGGTGTGTGGATAAGTTGATCCAGGGCATTGGAGTTTATGAATTCCAGAAAGCGTTGAGCTAATGAGTTGGTACACGAGTAGTTTTCCTAGTTAATGGTGGAGTAGGTGAAGTTGCCCATTAGTAGGGTGTTTGGTTGAACCCTAATAATTTCCAGTACATCAAGAAAAGAGGAGTGGGAATCTTGGGGCATGGTGGGGGATCTGTAGCAAGCTACAATTTGGATTGCAGTTTAGCCCAGAGGTAGTTGCACTTGGATAACCTCGGATGCATTGTGCTATGCAACTAGCCTGGAGGGGTGGATATCCTTAATGAATATGGACACACCTTCACCTTGGGTGTTCCGGTCCAGGTTACATGGCTGAAAAGTGTGGTATGAGTTATAGCCTGGGAGTGCAGGGGTGCTCTCTGGAGCCTTGAACCAGGTCTCAGTCACTGAACAGATATCGATGTTCTCCATTACAAGGAGTACCTCAAGTGAGTGCATTTTGAGATTTAGACTTCCAGCATTGAGTAGCATTACCCTCAGTTTGTGCTTGCCTGTTCTTGTTATGGTGGTGAATATGTTATTTGAATCTTGCCTAAAGAAGGCACTATAGGGGCAGCAAGAGCCTTAGCCAGTATCTGGAATCCCAGGGGTGACAGCTGCAGGCCATCTGTGGCAAAGCATCATGGTCTGTCGACCATGTCATCCCAAGCAGACAGATACTGGATCCCTTTAGAATGACACCAGAAGCTTAGCCAGTTGTTGAAGTCAATCATTTTGTCCTCGTACTGCGGTATCATTCTGGGCGATGGCAGAATGCTACTCAGGGCTAGGGTCATACCTGCCTGGGCTACAAGATCAGAGAGCTCTTCCATGTCTCTTTTCATGTAGTCCAGGGAGGTACTTCTCAGGTCATTCACACCAACATGGACAATGACAAAGTCATATTTGTATTTGCTGTGGAGTGACCTGAGTGCATGGGTTATGTGGCAGATCCTAGTACCCGACAGGCAGCTGACAGTAACCTTCTCCTTGTTTAGCCTGGTGAGTGGGACATCAGTGTGCCTGACTATAGAGTCACCTATGACTAGTGTGTTGGGTACGTTGATTTGCCTTATTGGCTGTGGTTGAGTGGCACACTGAGTCTGTGGGATATGTGCCATTGGGGTTGTGTTGGGGGATGGAGGCTGCTTGCGTTTCTGCTTTGGAGGTCTCTGTTGCTTAGACAGATTCTTATTGAGAGCCTCCGTGAATGTTTTTGTGTTACTATGTGTGTATTATGGTGGTGTAGATTTAGTGAGACTATGTGATGAGTATGGTGTGGTGCAAATATTTGCCTTCTCCACATGACTCTCAGGTTCAGTCTTGGTTGGAGAGAGCTTTACCTCCAGTTTGGCTTGATAAGTGCATCTCTCACAGGTAGTAGTGCTGAGTGGTAGGCAGAGAGGGTTGTCTGTGTACATGAGGCAATTTCTGCATTGCCTCAAGATGTCCAGATTCATCAGATAGACAGGAGAGAACACTGGGAACTGACCATTGGACATGCCTGAATATAAAACTATTTTCCCCTAGATAAGTGAGGAAAGTGAGTACAAGAGCTGTTTTACTCTAAGCAAGTGAGAAAAGTATGTACAAAAACTGCTTACCTCTAGGTAATGAGGAAGATTGAGTGCTATAGTAATTAGTAGCTTACGTAGTGCTTACAAGTTCTGAACAAGTGCTGAGCATGAATAAGCAATCTAGATAGGGTCTTGGATAACATAAACACACTATCGTCCCCCCCCAACAGGTACACAACATATATCCATGTACACTACAGAGCCCCTGTAACCACAACTATGTAGGTACAAGCTGCACTCAGGCTGCATGGGACCTGTCCACATCCCAGGTTGTATCATACACACATGGCAAAACAAGTCGCTCTCCACATACACATCATGTAAAACATAGCTTCATGTCAGGCTGTGTACACACTAAATGGTGCATTCCAACAGGTATCATAACCCACAAAGGGGGAGACACCACTGATAATGGGAAGTACTGCACTACTACCCTGCTGAGTCTGGTCTGAAAGGCCATGAACCTTGATCAACTTATTTGATGTCAGCAGTACAGATGTAGATGACAGTAAGGTTGATTTCACACTGCATATCATAACCTTGCCAGGTCATAAGACATTGTCACCCATACTGTGTTCCACCTACACTCAGTGTACCAGATGTACATTCTTATGTCACAGGAGTGTTTTGCAATGGGACTGCTGGCAGAACCAACACTACTGAAGGTGTCTGAATAATACATGCACATCACACCAGTGCCAGCTACAGTAAGACAGGGATAATTCATTGTACTCCCCCTCATTTTGGTCTATACCACACAGACTAAAAGAAGGCATCTGCCTATTGAAGTATGCGAATGACTATGAACTAGGAGCAATAGCTAACTCAGAGTCTTGTGGACAACATACAGAAAGGGCTTTGTGGGTGAGGTGTGTGACATATGGGCACAATCTGACAGCTATATATTGCATTGTCACCCCTTTGTTAATAACCCTGTACCCATGAACTACCACCTAGGCAGCGGTCAACATAATGGACACTGTGTGTAAGGGATGCAGCTGGGCAGTTGTCTTTTCTGTGATAGTTATGTCACCACACCTGTCAGGTAGTCATATGTGGCAACCCTAATCATGACAGGGTGCCATCCATGAATATAGAGATCATTGTCCAGCCATACTCAACACTCAAGTGACCCATATCAGATCACATATTTCCTTTAAGGGGTATTGACCATGTTCAGATGGCCTACACCAGCCTTCCCAATCCCCATCTCCACTATGTAGCATGATGCCTACCCTGAATAAAGCCATGTCCAACCCAGTGATGTTGGACATGCTACACGTACACATCCTGATCTCAAACATATACTTCATGGATATCCATCTTCCTAGTACTAGGAGCACCACATGCTGGACAGATCCTTGTCCCATACACTTTACATACTCCTGCCATACTATGCATTCCTGTCCAGCAAAACTGCACATTGCCCCCTCTCAGACATGGTGTGATGACCGCATGGTAAATGTATCATTAACCCTATGGATCAGTTATGTGGCACTGCTTCACCTGGCCCCAGAAACCCGCCTGTCAGATACAGCTAGGTAACCTTTCATCCAAGATTCATACATGGCCCAGGGCATATAGCCTACTAGTTGACTTTGACTGTACATGCTACAGTTGCTATTCATCCCTGCAAATACCATCTGGCTAGCCAGTGTCCCATGTCTATCACATGTGCAACACAGGTGATACATGGCAGGATTCTGAACTGCTGCACATTGCCGTGTAGATGTATATGGCAAAACACATACATGTAAAACCTTCCATAAGCAAGTCTGCAGGTTCACAGGTCATGTCTGTTAAGGCAGTGTAAGTCTTTATATGTGACATATATACAGCATCAAGGTCGACTGCATTAATGTGGACACATCCAGCCATGTGCTGATAGGTAAGAACATCAGTACAGGCAAACAGACATGCTCACATCAAGACAGCATCCACATGGAGTATGAGCAATGTAATCAGGTGGCACATATATGGTAATAATATCCAGTCACCATTGAGTGTCAAATGTGTGTGACACAAACATGTCAGTGGTGTCAGTGTCATGTAGATTTGCAAAGACAACTATTTAATTGTAATAAATGTGATACACATGTATGTTCAGCTGTAGCTCTGTATGTCTCTGTGAGTTACTGTGACCTGTCTCCATCATTATGTCTTCCAGGTATGCCGCGTGCAAGGCTACCACCTTATACCCGCTTGGAGGATGAGGCCCTCATCCCATACCTACATGACAATCATGATGTCCTGTTCAGCCATGTGCCACAGGATGCACAGCAGCAGGATGCCCTGTGGCAGGAACTTCGCATGAGTATTAATGATGTGGGTAGCCACAACCGCACATACCAGCAGGTGCGCAGACACTGTACAGACCTCATTAGACGGGTGAAACAGTGTGCAAATGCAATCGCCAGGGAACAAAGTGCAACAGGTGGTGGGCCACCAACCCAGCCACCACTCACATGTACCATGGAGCTACTGGCCAACCTGGGGACACCTACAGAACAACATCCACAAGCCTTAGCCGATATCGTGGAGGTGGGTGTCTCTCAACCACTGAGCCTGGAGTTGCCTGGTAAGTCACTACTGCACCTGTAACAACTATATTCCATATAGTTATGTGTCACTGTACAATATATAATGTAACATCATATGCAAGGGATGTATACACACATGCCGCATACTATAGTATGCTACTCTGTGTATGCACACATGTGCATACTCCATAGTATAGTCTATTGTACTGGTGTATGTGTTAACATGCACATTGTACCCTGTAGCTATCATACAGGCATGGATAATGACCATACTGCTCTTACTCCTACTTAGGTACCTCTGGTGTTCCGCTGTGACAGCAGCCCATTGCAGGTGTGACTGTTTTTATTTATCAGGCATGTTAATGCACAGATCTATCTGCCATGTGTCCATTTACCACATGTACACATCATGTATGGTTCTGTCACAATATACAGGTCGGACCTGCAATGCATCACAATGGCTACCCATGTGCAATACTTGCAAACTATGTGAAACACCGACATGAAACCTCACAAACTGTCATTGCCAGATGTGTGGACAGCTGTGCATACAATGGTGGAGGTGCCGTTCACTGTAGGGACATGTACTACAGATCAAAACTACACATGTGGGGAATAGAAACAGTACTACACAGTGAGCTGGAGTATGGCCAGCCCACAGGATTCACCGGTGCGGATCATACATCTGCTATGAATTTCACACAATGTGATGTGCTATCTGACATGTCCATGACATCTACTGGGCTGGCTGCAATACTGCCTGACTATCCTGAAAAACATATCCCACATACCAAACATACCACCCTTTGTCTGCATAACCCTGTCGTCAGTGGAGCATATGACATCTATGGGTGTATGTCATATGGGACAACACAGACATGTGAAATAGAGGCCCATCACAATCTTTTGACCAACACATATACACACATGGCCATGGAGGATGGCCAGAGACATGAAGCAGCACACACAGTAGATGTGATGTGCTTGTGTGTACACCGTGTTGTACATTGGCTTCACATGGTCCAACTATGGCCTTTGTGTAATGGCTATATTGCAGATGTGGAACACTAGACATCCTACAAGCCTGTGCACATCTTGTGTAGACGTGACATCAATCCACCACATAAGATGTGTTGAACATCTTGAGTGTGTCACAACATGACAGCAGTCACCTGTACAGTATCCACATCAGCCCACAGACACAGTACATTCCCCTTGCTGGTGTCGGGCATCAATGTCGTCCTTGCTCCCCATGTGTGTGTGTGTGTGTGTGTGTGTGTGTGTGTGTGTGGTGCACAGATGTCATGTGGGACATGGTGTACTGACGAGTATGCCATGTCTGGCCATAGTTGCCAGGCAGCAGCAGTATGGTTGCAGATGTGCATGGGGTGTCATCCGTATACCCTTCAGTGACCTGTGTCACACATTCCACATCATAGTTTAGTGTGTATACACCTCAGTGACGTGGGTCACATTCCACAGTATATATGTACTGTATCTGAATACAGTCATGGCTATGAACTGTGTCTGTAACTCACACTGTATAGCAAAAGAGACGCCTCATGATTCCCTGCCATGGCCATGCACATCAGATAAATGTGCAGTATATCTGTAGGGCAGACAGACAACACTGCATTGGGACACCATTACCCCACTGTATATTTGACAGGACACCATTGTGTTAAACATGTATGCATGTCATTGCACACATCAGCAGATCACATGTCATACTACATGTGATTGTTAAGGGCATATGCCACACATCAGGCAGGTGTACTGTCAGCCTGTGCTGGTCTACACGATGTAACACAGGGATGTATGCTAACTACTACTATGATTGGGTAATTTGCATGCCTTCTGCTATGACACATGCATGCTGTTTTGTGCAATCCAGGGATGTATGATAACTACCACTATTATTGTCTGAGCTGCATGTTGTCTGCCGTATCACATGCATGTTGCATGCTGTCTGTCATATCACATGCATGTTGGGTGCCATAGCGTGTGTGTGTGTGTGAGTGTGTGTGTGTGTGTGTGTGTGTGTGTGTGTGTGTGTGTGTCTGTGTCTGTTGTATAGATTGCAATGTACAGTTCTTGTCTGCCCCTCACAGGTGATGTAGGTGCATTCCCCTCCTGCAATCCATCTGATGTTAGTGTCCCCACAGACTCTAGCAGTGATGATGAACGTATGATTGAGGCACAGGCAGGGTTGTCAGGGGCTGAATCTGTGCCATTGGTTGCCATTCCACCTATACCCCCCTCATCCCCGCACACAGTTCTCATGCCTACACATACCCCATCACCAGTGGCCATGGAGGAAGGACAGTCGGCGTGTGGTAGCTTGGAACAGGAAAGTGTGGGGGCTATGGAAGGTGTGCCTGCACATCATGGTGTCAGCCAACTGACTGGTGATGCCCCACACAAGCACATGGCCAGTGCTGCTTGTAGGAGGACCTCTGGCCAACATGCCCCTGCAAGACAGAGCGCAGCAGCTGGTGTCACCAGACGTATGTTTCAGGCTGTAATGGAGGCACAGGCACATGCTGAACAGCACAACAGAGAAGATCAGAGGCTTCAGAGGGCTGCTGTCCGTTCTTTAAACAACAACATCCAGGCAATGGTAAATGCTCAACATCAGATTGCTGAAGCTTTGGATAGATGATTGGGTGACATGGTTGGAGTCCTTGACCGTGGCATGACAATCCGTGAGCTGTCTGTGTTGGAACATCTGGTAGGAGTGAGGTGTCGGGCACGTGGACATAGGCCTGCTACATCACCTGTTTTAGGTCTACGTAAACGAGCTACCTCACATGCCCGCTCCCATAGTGGCGGTAGCAGCAGCAGTGCAGCTGGTGCTGTGCTGTCCACACCATGACACAGCAGGCCACATGCACGTGGCTCTGGACGGTCCCAACAGGGACACGGTTCCAGTGGACATGTGTCATAAGACAGTACCCAATCTGCTCCTCTGCCTGGTAGTGCCTATGCAGCTCCTGGCAGGCACAGGTCACTTGGTCATGGCCAGACACTGTGAACTGTAAAACCTGGCCTGTACAGTCCGCAGCTGTCAATAATACCCTTGTGTAGGCCAGGCACATGCCAGAACTGTGTGCCTACATACACGCACACAGTGGAAACATATGTAGGACACCGCAACACACACATGCATAACATACACACATGCCCAATTAGATCAAAGGCCCTAACCCACACACATGATGTCATCCAATGGTGCAGCCTAGGCCTCTGGCAAACATTATCACCCTGTGCATATGATGATGCCTGTGCCGCATCCCTGTCATCCACACCATCAGTACAGGGACATGCTCATATGGTCTGATGCACAGGGTGAAAAGACTAGGAAGATAAGTGTAGATTACAATTGTGTACTGTTGACAGGCAGTAGACATACCATGTAGTACAGGTGTACAATGCATTTTGTACCGTTAACAGTACATGTCTTGTGTAACAACAGTAACTGCATGTTGGTCATGATGTTCTGCTTCCCTTCTTCTGGTCTAATTGCATGTGCCGGTGGATGCCAGTGTTTGCAGTTAGTATCCCATATGTAAATGTGGACTACTCACATGTATGTATGAAAATACCAGCAAAACCCTTGTAGCTTCCACATGACAGTTAGAATGTCCCACGTTCCAAACATGTCTACTGATCCAAGAGCATGATAGCTGTGTATTAAGCTACTGTGGCTACAGATGTGGCAACCATACTGGGTGACATCACAGGTACAGTTACATGGAGTGGTGAAGTAAGAGAGCGGTCTAGCTGATGACAAGGGTAGAGGCCAGTGGGAAGTGTGATGCCTCATTGGGAAGCAGTAATACAGGTTCTCATGACAGAATGCAAACATACAACTGCACCCACACACTCCGGTATTGAAACACATGTATTCAGTGACACAGTAACACACCCACACACTCACGGATTCACTGACACAGTAACACACACTCACACACACAGTTGCTAGTGTTGAGGTGAGGACCCCTGCCTATGTGTAAATCATCATAACAGTACTGTGCACCTACATGATGCACCACAGAGAATACACATGTACAGGTAGTCAGTATGGCCTTAGATCAGGGACATCAACACGGATAGTAGATTGCATCGCCTGGATGGGGGGAGGGGTCTTATCAGTTCACTATGGTAACATACATCCTCACTCCAGGGAACAGACAGCCATACACACACACACACACACACACACACACACACACACTGTGGCATTCACTATTGAATACACCTATGTCACACACATACAGATACCTCACGTGTGGGATACACACCCCTGCCTATGTCCTGCTTTCTACATTGCAGTCTGTACAGATGTCTACAACAGTGTACAGGAGAATAAGTTACAATTGAGATGTATTTCCCACTATACGTGACATATATGGACACACACGCAACCACACATGCTAGTACTGTGAATCAAACACCTGCCTATCTCATGATATGTATGACAGACTTACAGCAGTATTGCATGCGTTACAAAGTGTACTGACACTTCCTTTGGCAACTGTGCTGATATATGCACACAGGAGGTCTTAACTGTTACAGGTGTTAACTGATTTACCTTTGGTGTCACCCTGACCGCTGTCTATGTTGTGTGTGTGTTGCCCTTCAGTTAACAAAACCATTGCTTAGCGGTTACACAGGTTATTGTAGGACCACTTGTGGCACACCTGTGAGCTGTCCTCAGCAAACATACATCTGCAAAGATGCCCCACCACTTAGTTATGTCCACACATCTGTCCATACCTGAGGTACATATTTCCGTACGTTCAGCATATCACCATATACAGTTGGCAATGTTGAGGCTGCATTGCAACTGCATGATGTACTAAGACACACTTCACCTGCATACATCAGCAACTGCACACGCATGGTATCTGAACACACACCGCTACATGTACATGTGTGTAGGTCCTACTGTCCTGTCATTTGGGCATGTTTGTAAGCATTGCAATTGGTGGACATGTGTAATGACATACATGACACATGGACTGTTGTATGATATGATAGGTGTAATGGGTGACCAGTACAGAGGGAATGTTACCTCTGTCAACATTGATATCACACCTTATGTACTATTAGCATTCAGCAGCCATGGACCTACATTCCATGTGCATGTGTGTAATGGCTGTAGCCACCTGTCTGCACAAAGGACAACAACAGCTATGCTATTTACATATATGTTGTATGTGTGTGGCATGTACATATCCAGGGCAGGTACATGTATGTCATATCCAAACATGAGGGTGTTTACTGGTGTACAGCAACAGTCATCTGTTAATGCTGTAAATAACCAAGGGCCCCTGGTATGTGTACAGCTGACCTGGTTACAGACAGTGGTATCATTGAATTACATAACACATGATGCAACTGTGTCAGTACATGGGTACTCTACACAGTTGATGTAGAGCTTGGTACAGTCCACTGGTCAAGGGTCACATGGTGGTGTACTATTATATGTCCTACCACATGTATGGATGTGTGTTGGTGTCCGAGGGCATGGCGGTGTCTGAGGGTTACATCCTAGAGTGCAGCTTTTGACACTGTATCCTGCACCTGACTCATCTGTGATGCCTTTTGTGGGAGTACTGGTCAGTACATGTGAGTGGCCTTTATGTATGTGGGGACACCACCACCTGGAGCGGTCCGTACTTGTGTTATGGCTGACATGTCTGGTTCTGAGGTATATGGTGGTAGTGCTATTGTGCACTACAGAGCCTTCAGCCAGGTGTTCTTCACTGCACAGATGTCAGTACTCCCCATTGTTGGATCTACAGTGAGCAGCTGTGGTTACGGGCGCTACACATCTAGCACTAGTTAGCATAAGCATACAATGCAGTTGTCCTCTAGGTGTCAGGGTGTTATCCTGTGTTTAGAACATTTGCCTTGGAATGGCACTATATGGGCGAATGCGACTTAGATATTATCCCCACTCCCTTGAATCATGGATGCATGTGATATGTGACAAAGGCCTGTCTACTTTCAGTCATGGTCATGTCATTCCAGAATGACAAACACTGGACAACCTCGTAATTACAGCAGGACACTGGCTCATTGTGTTGGTCAAGCAGTTGCCACTCCTAGCAAGACATCACTGCGAGTGGTAGTACTGTGCTTGGTACAGAATGGTACATCTAAGGTGACGGACAGCAGCAGACATTGTGTATAAGACCAGTGTCAGATATATGTAGTGCAGCATTCCTGCTAACAATGACAACTACTAACACCAGAGTCCATTACAATGTGTTCTTTACATTTAACTGTAATAGCAAGGCCACTATGGCCTTCCGTGTTTAGAATCAGAGTGCATCCCAGACAGCCCTGTGCTACTAAGTGTATGAGCATGCCCAGTATATCGTTCTGTAGATGGACACATAGTGCATTCCAAACAGCCCTGTGCTACTAAGTGTGTGAGCATGCCCAGTGACACCTTGTGTCGGTTATGTGCCTCTATGTGTATGGGCATGGCCATTGTAACCCTGTATAGTGATAGTAGTCCATTCCACAGATGGGCATACTCCAGGTCAGGATGGATTCCTACTTTAAACACACAGGTTCACAGGTATTTACATCTTACCTGCCAGCATCCCTGTTGATGTCCGCATTCCTAGAAGGTCATAATGACAGCCTTGAAATGTGTAGTCTGTGTGGTGTGACTCGTAACTATGTAGTATTGTAATAGTGATCTGTAGCTAGGCAGGTGTTCTATTCCCACCACTGGCGTGTGTGTGTGTGTGTGTGTGTGTGTGTGTGTGTGTGTGTGTGTGTGTGTGTGTGTGTGTGTGTGTGAGAGACAAGTACAGTGCTTTGTAGAGTATGCACTCTCTGTACAAATCACATGACCACCTTTGTCAATCCTGCTGTTGTCACCCACCTAGGTATACACCTGTAGGTGTGCTGTAACCCAGTATTCGCCTTAGCATGTGCCCTAAAAGCGGATTGCTGCTGTGTGATACGGTAGGTAGGGGTTCGTATACAGGACATGGCAAGTGTGTGTGTTTGGCTGTCAGAGCCTGTATAGAGATGGCTGTGAGTGTCTAACCACTGGACATGTTGGGGAGCGGATTTTGTAGTTTTCCTAAATGGTGTCCGTCTTATGACACATTGGCCACCTCACAAGGAGTACAGCTGTCAGTCAGCCATGGGACTGTGTTCGCAAGCCATACCCCTACATCTGGCAAAAGGCCTGGTGAACAAAGTATGCAACCCTACTAGTACCCAGTATATGTCTTGCACCCATGTGCCATACACAAACACACTTGCCTAGGATATCCCACTATGTTGCTGGTACCATGCACATTGATGACAGATAGTAGGCTTGGTATGAATGCAGTGGGCTGCAGAGGACATGGCACCCTGTACAGCGGTACAATAGGTACATATTTGTGGACATTGTGCCTTCACTATGTTCCCCATTGGATGCCTGCAACATATGTGGTGCCATCAAACGTGATCCACAGAGGCCATACAATGCCATACACATGTGCCCTATATGGACCAATGCCACTGACATCAGGTAATACCTGTATCATACTATCAATGCAGGTGCAGGGTCGACCTGCTCACTATAAGCAGGTTTTGCCACACCAGGCCAGTACTGGCATATCGGGGGATAACAGTCTGTGTACACAACATGTGCCTGCTAAACCAGGTACACCTGTACATGTCACTGTACAGTATTGTGGGACATGCACATCCCAGGCAATGTCCATGTGAAGGACTATCAAACATAGACATGGCATGCATTGCAAAGCTATGGCCATACACATTGGTAACCAGGATGTCAGGGCAGATCATGCAGTACCCATCTGTGTGGGACACTGCAGACACTACACCCCTGTACCTCACTGTACACCATTGTCGGGTGACGCGATGCCAAGGATTACCCCTCACCCAGCCTTGTACAGCCATCTTGCACAGCCAACCACTACACACCCATGAAGCAATGCATACATGCATGTCAGTACTGGCACCTTGTGTCTGCGTGTGGGTTATGATGCTCCCAACCACAGTCACTCCCAGTATAACCCTCATTGGCATACCAACAGATATCAAACACTTTCACATGCCCTAGCCCATAGAACCTCCAGATATCCCCTGTGGTGCATGTAGTCCTGTGCATTACTGCAATGTGGCAAACTAAGTAGTTAGGTTGTGTATTTGTGGCCCTGGCAAAGAGTGTCAATGCGAGTCTATTAGAGAGTGTGGTTGTGGTGACAATGGCATCCATTCACATGGACAGCCATGTGTGCCACACCTAATGTATGTCTACTATATCTCTGTTGCAGATGTCTCTCACCTACACACATATATGTTCTTACAGCACAGCAACATGTCGGCTTTGTGGCACATGTAGTAATGTCATGCACATGTAATAGTAACGACTAGTCAGTCAGAGGTTTGACCCCTGTACTGTTAGGCATGTGGCAGACGATGCTTAGGGTTAAGTCTCCAAGCCCTTCTCTGGTGTACTTTGCCTCTCCCACCCACACACTCTCTGGTGGATGTGGAGGTGTACACCTGCTCAGCAGCAGCATGTGTGTTGTAAGTGATGGATCAGGTGATGGCCTCTGCACCTATTGCAGTCCTCCTCTAGCTGATTGCATGTGGAGCAGCTGTGATGGTGTTCCCATAGCCATTTGCATGATAAACACAGTACACTACCTAGGAAAAACATGTTGGTATTTGGCCATGCCAGTCGCTGTAAGTAGTACCTGGATGTGGTGTTCTGAAACGGCATCACAGATGATATCTGGATGTACCTCAAACATCATACATAGTGGGAAATAGCCTAAAGACAGGAGGGTGATGTGCCACACATGACTACAGCATGTAAGTGTAGCTATGCTGCATTGAGACTTCTGCTTGTTTAACATGTTGTGTGTGGTAATGGCTATTCTGCATGTTTTAATACAGACATGACAGTACTCTGTTTATGAGGGACCCCCTTCTGTAGGGCCATCTGTGAACTGGTCAGTGTGTGTAACCATTTGTTTCCTGTGTTACACACTGAACACACATCTGTGCACAGCAGGAACATAGTGTGAAGATTGCAGACAGTACATGATGATAGTGATGTGTTACTGCCATCGCATCCCTGACTGGACATATGTCACATGAAACAGTGGTATGACAGACACTGTCTGTGGTTCCTAGTGACAAGCCAATAATGGGCAACTGTTCATAGCTGCGGTCATACATATACTACACATTGTACAGATGGCATGCAATATATATGCATGTGTTGTGCTCCCTCTGCAAATGTATACATCTGTTGTGCTGGGTTGATGGTGATATCTATGCATACTGTTGTAGGTTATCCTGTATGCTGTTGTCTATCACTAAGCTATATGTGGGTTTAAACTGCAACACTATAGGCTGAATGGTTTGGGAGGTCCCGGCAGAACCTCCTGTCCCATTTCAGCTGACCATGGCACCGGGCATCAGCACATCTGGGGCCCAGCCTTGGACATCAACCTCTGTTGGCTCTGCACCACCTTCTGATGGTACCACCACTGAGGATGGGGCATGTGCCCCCTGGGAGCAAGACTAGACAGGTACATGTCTGCTGTCGTGCGGTCCTGGACGTGTTGCGTTGGGGGCTCACTAAGGGGTTCCGAAGCCAGATACGCAAGCTCAAGGGTGGAGTGTCACATTTACAGGGTGATGCTGCCCCTCCTGGACAGCCCCCAGGACAGCCTCCTTTGCAGCTGTTTAGGTGCAGTGGCGGCTACCCATGGCTAGGGACCTCCGTCCCACTGTTACCATGGGCTTGTGAATGCCGAACACCCATCCCCGTCCGAGGTGTATCCCCCCACATGTGTCATATACCAACCCTGTATGCTGTCTTGTCTGTGATCCTACCCTACCTATCCTCCACAGCCATACCTACTCTCCATCCCCCACATCCGACCCTCACCCTACGGAAACATAAGGCCAATCGGTTCCTAGGACAACATCTGCTCTATACATAGCTGTCCATTTCACACATGTGCCCACTGGACACATGTAACCCTTGTAATATGCATCACAACGTACTCCTGTTATCCTCACCCCTGTCCCTCAGGCGCATGATCCTGGTATGCACATCACTCATAAATGGTCCAGGTACACGTGATGAGGATGACCCATTGTACACACAACACTACCGGTCCCTCTATGGTTACCCCATTTACCTTTATCATTTTGATCATGTTGCACACAGCACCTTGCAAGAGTACTGTTCACACATAATGATTGGACAGGTACTGTTGTGTTAATGTACATTACATGCACAGAGTGATGTATACGGCCAATGTACAACTGTTTGCGTGTATGAATGTCTGTCTGAGGGAGTCTTGAGATTACACAGAACAACACCACTACATAATATAGGTGTCGCTAGTGTTTCCCATTTCATTCATTTGTAATGCTTTGTTGCCACATGGTATGTTCCTGATATATCTCTATATATGTATGTACCTATATGCTGGACATAAACACTCACATATACATCTACATGATGGGATACATTCCTATACTGTTGAATGACTGTGCTGTATGATATGTTTGTGGTACTGTCCGTTGTCTGTATATCTGCCATGGCGTATTGGTAAATCACATTAGCTGTGTGTGCAGGGTCTTGCTTCCGAGCCTTGCAGAGGACGTTTATTTGGTTGCAGGGCAGAACAAGGCCATTGGATAAGGAGGGAGTAAGGCACATTAAAGCAGTTGTGAGCGGGTGTGCATGGGTTTGTGCGGTGTTAAGCAATGCTAACCTCTGATTACAGCTTCTTACACTCGGTTAGCCTCTACATTGCTTTACCAGTGCAATACTCGCATACTGGTAGCCAAACAGGCTTACACCTGCTCGCTCTCCTACTTGCAAATGCACCGACATTGGTGCAAGCATCTGACACTCACACCCTTGGGTGGGAGCGAGGACCACAATATTACCTTGTGATGCCTATTACATCGGATTACATGCCTACCGTATCGGGAATGGCTGCCCATTATGCAACGGCATGCCGTTCGACTGTACGGAATCGGTGGCCTGTCCAGTGATTTATTCAAATTATTTGTGTGTTCCTCTTACAATCTGCTCCTCCTGGCTGATACATGGGAACCGAGACTCTTCAATACAGACAAGTAATTGGGTTTTGGGACCCACATCCGTCGGCCGAGTCATGCTACCGCATACCTATTATAGGGTTGCCACATTTTCAATTGCCCAAGGTGGGACTTTTATGTAGAAACGTCAGATGTTGCAGGGCAAAACATACCCACAGCCAGTACAAAGGAAAGAACTTCACTGTTTTGCCTAAATAAAAGCTTATTCTTGTAGCATTATAGTTGCTTATTCTGTTTCTTATAACATTTAGGTGTTTCAGACACAAAATAATTGTTTTATGCAACTACTACAGAAAATATAGGAAATCTTTGTCCTAAAATCTCAGGACATTTGCCATATTTTCAATTATTTTGCAGGACACAACTGCCCAAAGGGGACTGTCCCTCGCAAAGGTGGACAGGTGGTAACCCTAATCTATTATTCTATCATTTTTCTAAGGTAGTCAGTGGAATATGCACTTTCTGTCACTATCAGACCTCTCATATGAATGGGGAAGAATGAACACTGAATCAGGAACACTGCATAACAACATCAGGGACACATTTAGAAGTTTGGTGCTATTAACCTGACATATTGACAGACCCGCATATGTATTCATGCACATTGTCTGAGGTACATGCTGTTTATGACTCTTACATGTTGTCGTTATTCATTACGGTGTACTCCACCACCTTTCCTCCTAATATCACTAGTTCTAGGAGGGTTTAGGTGGGACAGAGTTAGATTCTGAGTCGTAATCACAGACGTCCCTGGTAATCGGGGACAGTTCAGTGGTATAGTCCCTATGTGTTCCCCCAATGGTTTACTGACTATCCAGTGGATGTGCTCTTAGGGTTTGGGAGGTATGGGCGTCTGCTATGCCCACATCGGAATATTACTTACATCCACGGGGCGGTCCTAATACGGCTCTTCCAGCCAACACCTGCACGCCTAGGCCCATAATCGCATACCCATAGTTCCCCTACCTGCCAATCCTCTACAGCACTCATCCTTACTGTGGGTGCAGGTGGGGTATAAACACACCACTACACACTGCCCACTCTCCTTGTGTTGGGACACATGTCGTACATTGTGTCGACCCATGTGTTATCAGGCTTGCACAACCTACTGGTCCATGTACATCTACAGCCTGGTCGGAGAAAACATTACAGGGCCTGGCACTGATCATTAATTTTTGGTGTTCCACAAGGGACATCAATGTCTATGTTTCAAGTCTAGACCTTGCAGATCTCTCCCACTAGTAGTTTCCTGCCAGTGGTCTGGGAAGCAGTGGTGTATTTACCTTTGTGTGTCTGTATGTCTCACTGGCCTAGCTGGGGGTGGGGGGTGATATTACGTGCTACATGTTTGTTTATTGGACCTCCCACCAACATATGCCCGTCCTGTGAACATATGTTACCCGTAACTGCTGTATCATATCCTAGCTATATACATGTGTATATTTACTGTAACATATATAATATCTATTTACATTAATATATACAGATATAGCTGCATATGTATACATACACGCATATTCATATATTGCTTTATATATATATATATATATATATATATATATCTGTATATATATATATATATATATATATTTGTATATATATGTAAATATGTATATAATCTAATGACATATGGGTCTATGGTTGTCTGCATATGTATATATTCATATGTGGGTATGTATCTGTATTCTTTGTAGGTATACATTCATACTACGGCGAGGGAGAAGCATATCTCTGTCTCGCTATGGGTAGATATACACACACATAGCTCTACATATATACGTCTACATCTGGTTATTCCGTTCCTTGCCATATAGATTACACTTTGCTTTAGTGGGTCTCGCAGTGGGTGTGGCTGGTCGTTGGGCGACGCCTCTGCCCAATGAACACATTCGCTTGCATCCCTAGGGCTGTCCATATTGGCCAACATCAGCCAATACCTGCACACCTAGACACATAAGTAGCTACCCATAATTCCCCCACCCTCGCCTCCTCGACAGCACCCATCCTTACTTTGGGACCTGGTCGATTCTGGACGCACCACTACATGCTGCCCACTCTCCACTTCACGGGACCCATTTCATAAAATTGTCTCGGCCCATGGGTCATCAGGGTTACCCACCCTTGTATTCCGAGTCTGTATACACCACAGACGAGATGGACGATCTATCACATTTGTATTGTTTTGCCAATTTTTGGGGTGTCCCGTAAGGGACGTTCCAGTATGTGTTCCATGATTAGAATCCACGGGTGCACTGTGCACCCCCCCCCCCCCGGTTGTATCCTGCCTGTGGTCTGGGAAGCAGTGGACACTTTACATTGATTGTGTGTATAGTTCCCGTGTCCGGCTGTGGGGGGGGTGGAAGGGCATGCTGCATGTGTCATGTGTCTTGCCTGGGCTCCTCACTTCCATTGCCATAGCCTGTGAACATAAGTCATTCCTGCATGCTTTTTCCTATCATAGCTGTATATCTCTATATATCTACGCACAAACATATATAGATATATATATATATACGTATTTATGTATTTATATATGTACGTATATGTGTGTGTGTGTATATATATGTATATATATATATATATATATATATATATATATATATATATATATATGTATATATATAAAACTCCACGGGTGAAGAAATCTATTATTTCATGGATTAAAAGTTACTGAATAATTTCAAACTATTTTCTTCATTATTTACTCAAGTTTGACACGCATCTGCTTGCTTTGAACCAAGTTTCTTCACCCATGGAGTTTTATTTCGTTGGTATTTGTGTTAGCGTGGACATTTGTTTTCGTTGTGTATCACCATGGCGGAAGACTTGGATCATATTGATTTTCTGGACATTCCGGTATTACTCTGTAATGAATTAGATGATGCTCCAGTTTCACGTGGCAAATTCAACAAGGTATTAATGCTTTTGACTCAAATGAACAAACTGTTATCTTTACATAACAGCAATTGCATTTTTTCGTTACCTAGCAACCAGCAACAGGGGCTGGATGGAAGACATACTTCACCGCATTCTAAGGAGCCGAAAGGCATAGCAAGAGCGACACCTCCTGATGAGATCTCATTGGTTGGAACTGATCTCCAGGAAGAACAGAAAACTACCCAGCCGAGTCGGAGCAATGCATATGGTTCTCAGCGTAAGGACTTTAACTTCCACGCTTGGACTGAGAAGCAATTTTCATTCAAATAAGGTACTGTTTTCAACGCTCAGACACATACTAACTGTATGGAACTTGATTTTAAAAATTAAATGACAAATTATACGCATACAAAAATATGCAACTCTAGATAGACTACTTAAGAGAATGCACTCGAGTACAACGCATCCCTAAGGGTTTGCGTTGCTACAAGTTCCCAAACAATGCAGTGTATGGCTCCACTTTGTATACGAAATTGGTGGAGTTATTTGACAAAACGGGTTTGGAAATGTTAAACCTCATGATTCAGGACTATGAAACTAAAGCTAACACTTTGTTAAATGAATTGACAATTTTGAATGACAATATTGTTAAAAACAAGAATTTTTTGAGTGTTAAAAGATGTTATGATAATGTTTTTAATGAAATAGACCAACACTGTGTTAAAATTATGGATCGTAAAATTAGGAAGTTAGAACGCGACCTGTTTGAATATAAAGAAGGAAGGGCTTATCCCTTACCAGGTAAATTTAAATGTAACATTATTAATGATGAAGAAAGGGCTGATACAGCTGAAAACATAGATAATACTAACATGCCACTAGTAGAGCCGCCTAGGAGGAGTGAGCGTTTGGCACAGAAGGGCAATAACAACCAGCATCAGGTTTTTCAGTATCCCCAGGGCAGACCAGGGGGGAGGAACACAACAACTTTTTACCAACAGAGTTGGAACAGGACACGCAAGTTATGAATGACAATGGCATTTGTTTGGTGGATAGTAGTAATGAAGACGCGTCTAGTGACAAGTACCAGGTGTTTACAAAAGATAGTCTTGCAATATACAATTTTACGGATATCACAATTACACCTGAATTTTTTGAATTGTTTACCAGAGGCTTTCAATTTGTGCCCCTGCGTTCTATGGATCTATCCAAAACACTCATAGATTTTAAATTATTTATTAGGAAATTAAATCTTGCCTTGTTTTTCAAAGGGCAAACTGTTGTTAATCACGTAAATACTAGGAGTAGCACCTTTAACCCTCCCATTCACCCCAGTTTAAAAATCTTTGAGGAACTGGTGGAGATAGACTTAAGGAAGAAACACCTACTAGGTTTAAATTCACCACCCAACAATTTTGATTTTTGTTTGCAGCAATTAATTAATTCATTCAAGGAGGAAGGTGTACGAGTAATGAAACCGGACAAGGGTGGGGGGTGGTCTTAATGTATTACTGGGCATATGAAACGCATATGTACAACATGCTGCAGGATGAAGTCACTTATGAATTAGTTTCCAGAAATTAATTTAATATAGCATACTCTAAGATTAATTACATGTTAAATGATCATTTGATGCAGAGTTTTATTAATGAGAAACTATACAATTACTTGTACGTTGCAAAACCTAGGATCACGGTTATTTTCGGGATCCCCAAGGTACTTAAAGGATTGAACCCATTGAAGTTTAGACCCATAGTAGCAGGTGCAGGGAGTATTACAGAGCCTTTAGGTAAGTTTATAGACCAGACTTTAAAGAAATTTGTATTGACTTTAAAATCAATTTGTAAAGACTCATGGGAATTTCGTAGTGACATCCATCAAAACCTATATCACCCCAACATGCTAATGGCAACTATTGACATTATAGAATTATTCCCTAGTATCCCCCACTCTATAGGATTGGATTGGTTCAATGAAGTTTTGGCAACAGAATCTGAATTAGGCAATAGTATGGTTAACTTATTGGTGGAATTCATGGAAGTGGCTCTCAACAACAATTTCATATATTTTAATGGGGAGATCTTCAGACAGAAAAAAGGTGTAGCGATGGGCGCAGCATGCGCCTCGACATACGCAAACATAGTGCTACACCTTTGGGAGAATAAATATGTCTTCTTATCCATTTGGGTGGGGCGGATTGTGTATTACAAGTGATATTTGGATGACATCTGTATACTGTGGAATGGTGACATAGACAGCTTTTTAGACTTTATAACCTATATTAACTCCACTACAGATTTTTTAGCCTTCACACATGAAGTGAATGAAAAATCATTGCATTATTTGGATGTCCTTTTAAGTAAAGATCAGGTTAACAATCTTTTCCAGTCCCAAATTTACAGGAAGAAAACTTTTTCTAACACTTTTTTGCATTTTGATAGTGGTCACCCGTTTTATCAGAGAAAAGGTATAATTAAAGGACAACTCATTCGCGCTTCTAGGATGACAAGTACTCAAGAACTTTTCCTGAATTAAGTTAATTTCATAAAAAAACTTTTTTTAGAAAGGGACTACCCAATTTACTTGGTAGATAATTTAATTAAGGAAGTTTTACATGACAGGGAATCCAACTATCCACCATTACTTGGTAAAGGCAAGATTTTTAACCAAACTAATGCTACTGACCAACGACCACTAAGTAGTAATTTTGTTTATACATACACTAGAGACTCCCAACAAATTAAAGCATCCATTCATACATATTGGCCACTTTTGTCACTCCAGGATGATATTAATAAAATTATCCCTGGCAAACCTGGATTTACAAGAAGGAGGGACATTATTCTAAAGGGTCTATTGGAAAGTAGTCACAAGAATAAAAAGGATGCACATTTTGTTAATAAAGTAGGCACTTTTAAATGTGGTGCATGTAACCAATGTGCCTACATACATGACAATAACAATTTTTATATTCCCTCCAGAAATTTCAGAGTCAGTACCCAAGGTTATTTCAACTGTGCATCTAAAGGGGTGGTTTATCTCGGCACTTGCATAGAGTGCTACAGTTTCTATGTAGGCAAGACCGAGAGAACACTAAGAAAAAGGATATATGAGCATTTATATGAAATTACAAAGAAGAAAGATACCAATGCCTTTTACAAACATTCTATGGTATGCAGTAACATGAAGTTAAAATTCTTAGTTCTAGAACAAGTCACCCAGGACCCCAGAGGTGGCGACTGGGAGACTCATCTGGAAAACAAAGAATTGGTATGGCAACTAAAACTAAATGCCACAAAACCTCCAGGCTTGAATGACAGTATCAGCTTAGCCAGTGTTTTAAAACTAAATAGAGAGAAATTATGAGTTTGGTATTTATTACCCCTTGGGTTTTTATTAATTCATTGTTATTAAATTGAGAATTTTCTACTTTTATAGTATTTTATTGAATTAACATCTAAAGGTACAATATTACTGGAATTTTTCATAACTGAATATGGTGTAATATTTATGCATACAATTTACATATTTTAAATTGACATTGCAACAAACGCTTATGATTTTTATTTTTATTTATTGCATGTGGTTAATGTGGTAAGCAAATATATTCATACATTTACTTATATATTTTATATACATATCTGTTTTGCATTTATATATAATTTTTAACGGATTTTTATACCAAAGTCATTCAACTTTTTAACCGGGTTCAGTATTCGCAAACCTGACAGTAATATTGGTGCTATGGGTGACATTGGCCCTTTAAATCTTTGACTACTACAATTAAAACTACAAATTAATTGACCACATGGTCAGTTTTAAATGGTATATAACTATTTTGTTTTTGATTGTCTTGTATCTTGATAAAGCCTGGTAGGAACCAGGCGAAAGCGCTTGACAAACTTGTTTTTTCTATTATTTCATGGATTAAAAGTTACTGAATAATTTCAAACTATTTTCTTCATTATTTACTCAAGTTTGACACACATCTGCTTGCTTTGAACCAAGTTTCTTCACCCGTGGAGTTTTATTTCATTGGTATTTGTGTTAGTGTGGACATTTGTTTTCGATATATATATGTGTGTGTGTCTGTAAACCAATACATTTCCCGCACATACGCACTTACACATGCGTTATGGTGTTTATATATGCTTCACCTGCATACTAGTGCCTTATTCATTATGACACTGACACTTCACTCCAGTTATCTTGTAATTGGTATTTAGCACATTATACAGCGGACAGATGTCGCAATATGTTCATGTACGGATTACCAATGGTAATTGGAATGTGATACAGTGTGATTTGGTACGAGAATGTCTGTTCATTACAGGGTTGCTCTAATGAATGCACTATTGCTGTGCCGCTCCATATGCATATACCCATATACCCATGGCTCCTGGTTCCCCAAACACACCCCAATGCCTCCCTAACACTGCTGTCACACATGCTCCTGTCGGATTTGCTGTGTATCGACACCACTACACACTGGCCACACCCTACTCCTATAGAGCCATCCCATCGGTTTACTCACTCCACGTATCCTCCGACCTCCCATACCTTTAGTCCACGAACATTGGTGACGTGAGCGACCAAAGTAATACTATTTACAATTATTGGGCTGCCCCACATGGGACACGCAAGTGTTTATGGCAAGAGTAGACTCTATACTTCATTACATCCTTACTCCTGTTAACATGGCGCTACAATTCATTAATATGTATGACTATGCGGTATCGCACACGTTACACATGGGAGCCTAATTATGCACGTGTTCAGCGCATTTCCTTTACAATTAGACCGGTTTAGTACTTGGCATTGCCATAGTGGGCAGATCACAGGAATGAGTCCATGTGTGGGGAAGCCCTCACATTTGATTATCGTCAGCATAGCACTGACTTAGGACACTGTACATGCCTCTGCGTTGTAGCAGTTTCGTCCCATCCCTCTTCTGCAAAGCCTATTATTACATCTACTGTCGATGTTTGTATGTGCACATTCCTATTATTTATGTCTACAAGTGGAATGTATGTGTTACAGAGACTGTACTTCTACATATTGATGTCTGCATGTGTGTATGCATATATACCTATTACGAACACACTGACCTCCACAGGGCGGTCCAAGTTGAACCAGGCCACCCAACCCTGGCACGCCT
This sequence comes from Protopterus annectens, assembly GCF_019279795.1. Lineage (NCBI taxonomy): Eukaryota > Metazoa > Chordata > Ceratodontiformes > Protopteridae > Protopterus > Protopterus annectens. Next base: position 335,152,042 of record NC_056747.1, on the reverse strand, counting down.
GGATCCATAATTTCATACCAATAGTTCCTCCACCCCACCCGTGTTCAACTTACACACGTAACTTCCATTATCCACTTGTTATCGCAGCCATGACACATCTCCAAACATTGCCCTCTCCAGAGCGTTAGAGGCCCTACACATATGTTGTCCCGCCTCATGTATTCTCAGGCTCTCCCACCATTTAGTCTTTGAACATACCAGCCCTTGCTTGTGTAATGATAGGAGGGCTAAACGCTCTTAATAATTTTTGGGTAGTCCTAGCAGGGACTACCCTCTGCCTGTGTATAAAGTAGACTTAGCAATTCAACTGTGTTACTCTCACTGGTAATATCCTGCCTGTGGTGTGTGTAGCAGTGCTTTTCTCACTCTTGGCCAGCGTGATATGGCATACGCTGACAGCACTCTATGATACTGTAGTTGCTGTTGATTCCCTTCTCATCCCTTGTCTATGCTTTATTGTTACAACCTTCATTCGTCTCATATATATATATATATATATATATATATATATATATATATATGTGTGTGTGTGTACATATATATATATATATACATATATATATGTATATACATATATGTGTGTGTGTGTGTGTACATATATATATATATATATATATGTGTGTATATGCATATATATATCTGTGTGTATATGCATATATATATATATATATATATATATATATATATATATATGTATATATATATATATGTGTGTGTGTGTATATATATATATATATATATATATATATATATATATATATATGTGTGTGTGTGTGTGTGTATATATATGTATATATATATATATATATATATTACATATTACAACTGTACATACTCATATACATTTCCTATGCTGGGCACTGCTTACACCCGTGCAAACGCAGTCGCATATGCTTACTGTTTGTTATATATGTTTACTGCCACTTATTTGTGCTTACTTGTGCCTTATTCATTATGACAGTACTCCTTTGATTGAAATGATCTGGTTAAAAGTCCCATGCGATACTCAAGTTCACTTTTACATGCTATTATGTCGGTTTTACAGCAGGACGACATTCATTCCACATGGAAAATTATATGTGCTATAGTCGAACTTGAACCGTGAATGCCTGTTAGTTTAGTGGATGCTCTAACCACTACACTATTTGTATTCTGCTTCATTTATATGTATACCCATAGTTCATAGTTATCCGTACACACGCCTCAACATGTCACTAACACAGCAGGCATCCATTCTCCAGTTAGGAAAACCACACCACTACATATGCACCATTCCCTACTGCTCTGGGCCCATCCCACATGTTGACTCACTCCAAGTATATTCCGACTTCACAAGCCTATAGTCCTGGCACATACGTTCATATGATGGTAAGGGTGTTCATATGGTTTTAGGCTTGTCCGACTGGGGACCGGTACTGCCCTGCACCCATTTGAAAGTCAGACTTACCACGTGGACAGACTTAGTTCCACTGTTAGCATCCTACCTGTGGTTAGAGACGCAGGGGGTTTGCTCAACTCTGGTCAGCTTGATATGTCAAGTACTAGATAATACGGGTGTTCCGCTGCTGTTTTCCTTCGCATTCACTATGAATGCTTTCTTGTGGCCATGTTCGTTCTGTATATATATATATATATATATATATATATATATATATATATATATAATGTGTGTGTGTGTGTATGTGTGTGTACGTACGCATGCATATACATTGACATGATTAATTACTTTGATCAGACTATTGAATGACTGTGCTGTCTGCTATGTTTGTGATAACATCAGAGTTAGGTATAACTGTCGTGGCTTAGTGGTAAATCACATTGATTATGATGTGTAGGGTCCTGGCGTCGAGCCTGGCCGAGGCGGTTTACTGTGTTGCTGGGCAGAACAAGGGCCGTTGGACAAAGGGTGAGTACAACACTTAATGGCAGCAGTTTTCCGTTTAACTGACGTTTCCTGTCACGCAAACACCTTCTGCATTCTTACTGTGATACGTCACCCCAGTTCTCATTTCAATGGTATTATATCATTATACAGCATAAAATTAGCAAGACATGCTCGTATATGGATTACGCGTCATAAATGGTGTGTGCTGCAGTAGAACCAGCAATGTCTGCTTGATAGGTGGACACTGTAACCACTACACTATTGCTGTGCTGCCTTATTTGCATGTATACTTATGGTTTATAGTTAACAGAACAAGCACAGAAAAACAACAGTAACACAGCAGTCATCTATTCTCTGGTCGGAAATAAACCACACCACTACACATGCGCCACTCTCTACTGTTCTGGATACATCCCATATGTTGGCTCACTCCAAGTATATTCAGATGTCCCAAGCTTATAGTCCTGGGACATACGTTCATATAATGGTCAGAGTGTTCAATTAGTCTTCCGGTTCGGCTCATCCAAATGGTGACTGGGACTGCCCTGTACCTTTTTGAAAGTCAGACTTAGCATGTGCACACAGTTAGTTCCGCTGTTAGCATTCTTCCTGTGGTTGGGGATGCAGGAGGTTTGCTCACCTCTGGGTGGCTTGATATGACAGCACTAAATACTATGGGGGGGGGTTCCGCTGCTGTTTCCCCTTCACATTCGTTATGACTGCTTTATTGTGTCCATGTTCATTCTTCATGGATATATGTATATATATATATATATATATATATATATATATATATATATATATATATCGATATATATCTGTCTGTACATTCACATTCATATACACCTACATGTAATTTTACATTTCCAATACTGTTGAATGACTGCCAGTTACCATTGCGCATACCCACTTACGTCTGCTTTGAGGTGCCATAATCACCCTATTTCTGACTGCCATTATTGTGGGCATCATTTAAAATTAGCAGCCCTTGCATGGCTTGGACCCGAGAACTTGAACAGCATAGTCACTGGTTCTACCACTAAACCATCCATGATACATTCTGTATGGACGGTAATTAGGATATATGACTTTAATACAGGCATTCCACAGTACTAGCAACATATGTGACAGTCGGTTGGTGTACATATGTATAGTACATGTTACTGTTCATATGTTTCTGAGAGGCATATGTATACATTTGCAAGTATACATATTTATGAATAGGACACATACTTGACAACTACTTATATGCATGTATTTGTGATGTGTAGCTATGCGAATGTAAGTATGTACATTTATAGATATACGACTACATATCTGGAGTTATACATGGCCATGTATATGAACAACCGTATACGGGAGGTACCTGTACCGTTTGTATACAGGGGTTATGTGCATCATTACGATGAGGAACCTGGACGGGGTATACAATTTGTGGACATGTAATATTTGGAAGATGGCTATGGGGAAGCTTTATGGGAACATGTGAAAGGTATTTATTCCTGATAATGCACGTGGGGAGACGTGCATCATGGTCAGGTGTTTAATCCCAGGTCGTAGGTTCTGCAGGACCGGGTGGAGGCTGAGCAGGGTTGTGGTCAGGTACTGCTAATCTGACTTGTGCCCGGTAGGGTTGCCACCTTTTCAAATGCCCAAAGTGGGACATGTTTTGTACAAACGTCAGATTTTGCAAGGCAAAACATACCCACAGCCAGTACATAGGATAGAACTTTACTGTTTTGCCTACATAAATGCTTATTCTTGTAGCATTTTAGTTGCTTATTCTGTTTCTTATAACATTTATGTGTTTCAGAAACAGAATAACTGTTTTATGCAGCTATTACATTAAATATAGGAAATATGTTTGTCCTAATATCTCAGGACATTTGCCATTTTTTCAGTTTTTATGCAGGACACAACTGGCCAAAGAGGGACTGTCCCTCGCAAAGTGGGACAGGTGGTAGCCCCAATGCCTGGATGTCAACAGGGGTGGACATTGTGTTATGCCACAAAGTCTAATCTTGAGAACAGACACTTATCCCATGAAGGATGTCCAAAAATTGTGAATGACGGACCCCATTCAGCTGGCTATTCGAAAATGTGGTAGGGTTATGCATGCATGGGATACCTAGTTTGCAAGCCTGAGACTGCCTAGGGTGCGAATGCCTACTAGATGTGGGTAGGGGGCACTATGTGCAGATATGGCTGCACCAAGCTAGCAGCCCGAGTATGGGTGGCTTTGGTGGACGTTCAGCAAGGGGGGGTGCTGTGGAGGGGATGATGGGTATTCAATTATGTATCCAGGTGTGTTGGGGTTGGATGGCTCAGTTCTGGCCAGACCATTATGTGGGTGTGAGCCGGTAATGTTTCTGTACATGTGTATCACACATTCTAATGTTCATATGGCCTGTCAGGGTGTATTGCGGATGTGAATGTATGTTCTTTGGTTTCCTTTCTGATTCACCCACTGCTCCCTCGTACACTTCCTGTTCACCTATTGTACATCCGACCCAGTCTCCCCTTGGTAAATTATTACATTACCCCTCACCCCCCCATATTCCACACACACACCATCCATCCCTTCTCTGGTTTATGGCCCATGGCACAGACAACAGAACACATTGCATACTCTACATATCTCTGGTACCAATATGGTTGTGAGGACAACCCTGGCATATTTGATCTTCCACATGCTGTACTTCACACACATAGGTACATGCAAATACCTATCTTTCATGACATGGTAGGTAGACCCGGGTAATACCCATTCATCTTTGGGCCACCCAGACAGGGACGACCTGGACCGCGAATGGGCAGATATTGAGCAAATGCTCTGATCATTGGTTGGGTTTCTACCTTTTCAAATGGCCAAATTGGGACATCTTCGGGACACACATCAGATTTTACAGGCCGACACATACCCACAGTCAGTACTAAGGAGAGTACTTTACTTTTATGCCTAAGTGACAGCTTATTCTTTTAGCGGTTTAGTTGCTTATTCTGTTTCTTGTAACATTTAGGTATTTTAGATACAGAATTAACTATTTTATGGAACTATTACATAAAATATGGGACATAATTATGTCCTACAATCGCAGGACATTTGCCATTTTTAATATCTGTGATAAGGACACGACTGCCCAGAGAGGGACTGTCCCTCACAAAGTGGGACAGGTGGTAACCGTAACCATTGGGCTAGGCTTAGCAAAGGGCAGTGGCACGCAAACACGCTGCGTTTCGCTTCCACTTGGTATAACAATCAACACTACAATGGAATACGGGCACAGGGTTTTAAATGTTATTTGTTCGAGGGATGGGGGCTCAATATTCAGCTACGTGCCTTTGTGCTTACTTTTTATTTTAGGTGTTCACGAAGCTGTCTTGTATGCTTTGCATACATTTCAGTATCCACTGACAGGAGTGATTACTATTAGAGGCAGGCTGTACTAGTCAGCATTTTAGGTTGCGCATCTGCAGCCATATACACGCCTCCGTGCAGCACTTAAACATGCCCCCTGCACTCGCGCACGTTTCCTATGCACGTGGACGTTGCGGCAGAGCACCTTCATTAATATGCATGTGGTGCTGCTACGCCATCTCTACGCTGCACAATTGGTGCAAGGCTAACGGCGTCTTTGTGCCGAGCTTCATGAATCCCAGGGTATGTCTTTGAAACCTCTTCCAGTGTTCCAAAGGAAAATGCTTGAGAGACAGAAAAAAAATTAAGAGTTGATTAGAAGAACCAGGAGTATGTTGGAAATGAACTAAAGACTGGATTTGGGAGATGGAGATCAAAGGGAAGAAAACCAGCATTTCAGAAATTGATGAATAAATATGGGATTATAATGCATTAATTACATTTGTGAAATATTACTGAACAAGAAAACCTGGAAATATATGTTAAACGTGTAGGGTACTCCAAAGCATATGCCCTATGCCATGGCATTAATGTTCAGAAGTCTATTTAGGAGAGGGAAAGAGGAAGGAAAGAGTTAACTGCAAGTAAAACAACATTTTGTTCTTACCAGTATTTTTATAATACATGACATACACCACATTCTATAAAATAAATCTTTTTCAGTTATTTGTCTGTGTAATACTAATACTAAAGTAAATGGATACCCTTATTTCCTTCTTCTTTCTTCTTGCTTGTTTTTAATAAATGTAGGCACTGAAATGCAAAAAGAGAAGAAAGCCCCTGGATAAAAGAGCATGACATAAGAAAAAAATGATATACTTTTTCTTACCTTTGCATAGGGGAAAGCCCTTTTCTTGACTTAATAACATATTTTAAGGAGAAGCAAATAGATAAAAGAACACTGAGTATAATGAAAAGTATTCCTCTAACACACAAATTTTCACAGTGCAATATACGAAGCTTGTAGCAGAAGTCAACTGTATATCTGATTTTTGTGTTTCTATGGAAACAATCTAATAACGGTAGTAATAACAGAATACATCAATATTTCAGTGGCTAGGAGATAATGTTTTTTGAAAGCATTCAAGTTGTGTTCTACATCTGAGAGAGGAATAAAGATATGACAAAAACAGACAGCATTTATTGGAATTAGAATCACAGGCTGCGCCATGCATCTTAGCATGGCTAACCTTCATAACTGGGTAATTCAGGCCTGTGAGTGTGGCTGTCAGCCTGGGACAACTGTTTCTATTAGGAGGATTAAACTTCATTATTTGAAGATGTACATAGTTTTGTGTGTTAGTATTAATAGTTTTTTTTTTTTTTTGGGGGGGGGGTGTTTGAGGGTTTTCATTAAAACAAGGTCTTGCAAGATGTGACATAAGTTCAAATGGGTATGACAAACAACTGTATAAAAGATCAACCTGCCAAATATTAGGTTATGCATGTAACACAAAAGCTGAAACTAGACATTTAAAAAATGTTATACATAACAGATGGAAATAACTTCTTATCATAATGACACTTTCCATATCTTTAAATGTGAATGGTCTCACAGACATATACAGAAAAAGAAAGAGTACTGAACTATATTTAAAAATGCAGAGTACAAATAGCTATGCTACAAGAGACACATTTGGAAATTTGGAATTTGATAAAAGAAAGGATTTCAGGATGGTTATTCAGCGGAATATCTGGGACAAAAAAAAAAGTGGAGCACTTAAATTAATTGAGAGAGGAGCTCCAATAGAGATAGAAGAGTAAATTTGTAGTACTAAGGGGCTACTGGCAAAGGAGAAGGATTATGCTGTCATGTATTTATATTCCACCTAAAATGGCTACAATGGAGTTTAAGAAAATTCTGGAAGAAATAATCAGCTTCAGTAGGGAATATTATTTGTAGGTGGGGATTGGAATTTGATTTACAACAGTGAATCTGTATCTGCGGGGGCCTAGAAGGGAAAATATAACAAAAGAGGGTTTATTTCAGAAGAAATTTATGAAAATATTTGGTATGGAAGATGTGAATTCAGTAGTAGGAGTTCAGAGAAAATTTACATATTATTCTCCAAAATACAAAAACTGGGCTAGGTTAGACAGAAATTATATTTCACAGGAACATGTGCATTTAATTGAAAGTTTTGATAAGCATCCAAAAACTATTTCAGATCAAGTGCCAATAATAACCAAAATAAAAATGAGGCACGGGCACTTTCCCACCTATCTGCTAAAAAGAGAGGAATTTAAGGAATGGGTAGTAGAAGTTATTTGGGAGTTATTAAGGAAGATAAAAATGTTTTCTGAAGATATAGCTAGAGAGTGGGATAAAATTAAAGTGGAGTTTAAAAGTAAGGTGGAAATAAAAGAAAAAGTTGTGGTTAATAAGTAGCAAGAATTATTTAGAAGGGCTGACAAAGGTTAAAGTATTGCAGAATAGGGGGAAATCTTACAGAACAAGAAGAGGTGCATTTGCAAAGTGCTAAAGAGAAAATAAGGGACTACACCTTGACAATATGCATAAATTTAGAAAGATTTGTGTTAAGCAGCTGTTTTTGAGAACTCCAAAGCACTAAAACTTTTAGGACAATGGCTGGGGTAACATACAGTAGAAAGGGTTACTGCCAAACTTAGGGTGCCTATAACCAGGAAAATAGGCAGAAATCCTATAGAAGTATTAGAAGTGTTTCAGAAGTTTTATGAAAATCAGTATAAAGCAAAGACATTTGGAAAGAAATGGTACAATGGAAATGTTTATGGAAGAATTAAATACGCCGAGATTAGAGAAAGATGAGGTTTAGTTACTAGCAATTAGGATAGAAGGAGATGAGATAAAAATGGTGATGTATAACCAAACTCCAGGAAAGTCCCCAGGAATAGATGGTGTTACTCTGGAAGTTTGAAAGCTAGGAGGGAAGAAAGTGACAAAGATCTGGAAGGTTTTGTTTAACAGTATTTTAAAAGGAGAAGAAGCACCTACATCTTGGAAGAAAGCGGTGATAAAGACCATGAGATCCAGCTTCATATAGGCCTTTTTTAATTCTAAACTATGATTATAAAGTGGAAAACCACACAAGAACACAGAAACCAAAAGGTGAAATGGCTATACCACGAAAGAATAACTCCACAGCAAACCAGGAAGGTTTTATTCCACTTCGAAATAAATATATTCAAATATTCAGAAAAATACACAAAATGTTTCTCTCTAGTGCCTCGGCAAACTCGCCTTTACAGAGTAAAGATTTTTAACATTACTTTCATTTCCCCTTTTATACAATCCATAAAAACACTCCCATTCCCTTATTCAGTTAAGAAAACCTTTAAAAATTAAAAACACAGTATTATAAAAAAACCTTAATATACTAAAACTCTTTTACAATAAACTTTTCCACGAACAATCATAGTTAAGTCCATTTGGTCTAAGTGTATTAAATTTTAATATAAGACATAATTCTTTTTTTCTTAATAACTGTTTTACATACTGTTCATTTAAATACTTATTATTTTCTATACTATCTAACACTGTAACTTTTAACCCTTCTATTTTACCTTCATGATAACTATGAAAATGTGTAGCCAAAGGACTACTTTCTTTATTATTTTTGATATCCCTGACATGCTCTTTGATTCTGCAGGCTAGAGATCTTTTCGTTTCACCCACATAGAATTTCTTACAAGGACATTCAGTTCCATAAATGACTTGCTACTGAGTTGCAATTAAATGCTCCCCTTGTAACAAAGGAATTCCATTAATTTTTTTCAAATTGTTGTACTATATACTTGCAAATAGTGCATTTGCCACATCTTTTGGTACCCTGATATTTTATTTGTCTAAACATTGGCATATTTGACATTTTAAAACGACTGTGTACCAAAAAATCCTGGATGCTTCTGCCCCTTTTGTATGAAAAACTAATCTGCTTATCTATATGATTTGATTATAAAGTGTTTGTCTGCAATGGCTAAAAGAATGTCAAAGGTGATGCCAAAATTGATAGATATGGATCAGTGTGATTAAATGGAGAGCAGGCAAGCATTTGACAACATTAACAGAACACTGATGATCCAGGAAGAAGCAGAATGTAAAGAAATACAACTGTTGTTGTTGGGTCTTTATGCAGAGAAAGCATTTGACAGGGAAGGCTGGGATTTTGAGTAGGACATTGGAAGCATTTGCTTTCCCCTGATAAAACTGCATGGTTGCTAAGGAGGCTATATGAGTGATCAGAGGCAAAAACTAAATGGAGGAATTCTTCTCTGATAAGTGTAGTTTGAGTAATGGAACCAGGCAGGGATGTCCTCTTTCCCCTTTGTTACTTGTGGAATATTTAGAACCACTGGCAAAGAAAATAAGGGACTCAGAAATTCAAGGACATAATTGGTATGGTAGTCAAGTAAAGTTAGCTTTATTTGCAGATAATGATATTTTATACCTGATAAAACAAGTAAAGGACATTTCAGTGTTGAGGCAGTTTCAGTCTTTTTGGGATACAAAATTAATTAAGACAACAAAGGCAATAGCTGTAAACTATGTACCCACACACAAATTAGTTCAGCAATATCCATGCAGAATATTATATTCAAAAAGTAGCAGAAAATCTTGTAAGAACTAAGCCAACTTGGGGATAGAGAAAATAAATTCTGATAGGGATGACTGCAATTAGGGGTACAGGGAATTGGCAAGAGGGGGCTGGAATTTACTGGAGAAAACTGGCAAAAGAACCAAGGTATTGGAAGCAAATAATAAGAGACAGAAAGGTAATAGAATGGGAAGAGGCTAAGAATTCAGTTAGGCTGCAGGCTAGAGATTGCCTTCCCTATCAAGCATTGATATAGGCAAAGAGAAAGAAATAGGGTATCCTATGCCAAACAGCAGCACTGGTAGAGTTCTGAGTAGAATCTAAAACACAAGCTGCTGATAAAAACTGGATATTTAGTAGGGTGTACAAAATATTGTACAATAACTATAGGAATCAGTCAAATGAGGTTAGAATGAATTGGGAAGAAAGATTGGATAAGTAATTCACAAAGAAACAAGGGGGTATATGTATGGTTCCCAAATATGCAACAATGTCTAGAAGATTTAGGATCTTTTGCTTGGAAGTGTATTTTTTTATCCCAAGCAAACTGTAAAGAATATTTCCTCAGACTGCAAATGTTGGAGGTGTAATGAGGAAGAAAGAGGTTATTGGGATCACATTTTTTTTGGAGTGTGATGAGTTGGCAGACTTCAGAAATTTCCTGTAGACTCTATCGGAAATACTGGGTGAGCAAATTGGTGTAAATAACATAATTACATATTTTTTAGTTGTGATACAGAATCAGAATTGCCTAGACAAAGTAAGGCCTTGCTGAGTTTAATTCTGGTGGCTGTCAAAAAAGCAACTGCTAGAAAATGGAATTCAAAGTCTAAAGCAACTTTACTAGAAGTAGTGAATATAGTAAAAGAGATAAAACAACTGGAATTGGGATCTTTAGAAAAGGGTAGGATCAATTTACATAGAAAAAATGGGAATTGTGGGAACAATACATGCAGAATAATGTTTTGGATGAGGAATGAAGTTTAATGGAAGGCAGGAATCGAAATAAGTGTTGTAATGTTAGACTGACCATGACTGGATACATTATAAGTAATGTATAATTTTTGCAACTGTGAATATGTCAGTATGGTTTGTTTTCATTTATATAAATATATGATTGCCTATGTCATAAGTGATAATTGAATACAGATGTTTCTGGTTTAAAAACAAAAGGATTAGGCCAGAAAAATCTGGTGTGAATTTATGAATACTCATCCAGTTATCCTGTTTGAAAGAAGATGGTGTGTTACACTGCTTTATCTGTTTATGGAGTCAATTCATTGGTGAAGAAGATGCTAAGTAATGAGTCTGTTTTGGTACCTTGTTTTACTGATTTGCTATTTGTGAGACTATATAACTTGTGAATGTGCAAGAGCTCCTGGACTACTAGGTTCATGATTGCTCAGAAAGCAAAGATCTCATCTGAATAACCTCTAAGACACAAAAAAGAGGCACGATGATTCTAGTCTTTCTGCTAGCTTAGGGAGTTTAAGCCGTGACCTTCTTAATTAGGAACCTCTGGGATTTTCCCAACTGTTTGATATGTCTGGTGATGTATAGATCAATGCTGAATACAAGACAATATCTTTAGACCTGAATGATATTCCCTTGATGATCAGCTGCCCCAAGTAGAAGGATTTCCTGAGAACCATTGGTACATGGTGATTAAAGGAGAGGGAATTATTAACTAAGGTTCCCAAGTCTTTTAACTCCATTTTTATTTCAAAGTGGGTATTGTCAGTACTGTGTTTTATGGATGGTTTGGCTGCCATCTGTGACAATATTGCATTTTTAGCATTTAATTAAAGCTCATTTTCATTACACCAGGCATCTAAGCATAAGTTCCCACTGGAGAGCTTCTGTGTCAGAGGGGGATTTGACAGTGACGCCCAGTTTGCAGTCATTCACAACTTGGTTAGCAACAGGTCTTGGTTTTTAGTCTGTAGGTTAGGGAAGTATCAAACAAAAGCAGTCCCAGCAGTGAGCCCTGCAGGACAACACTGGTCAACTTCATGGTCTCTGATATTGTCCCTGCCATTCATACCATCTGCACCATGTAAGTTCTGTCTTTTTGCCACTTAGCTATCCATCTTACCACATAGGGGTCTATTTGCAAGGCATTTAGTTTACTAATTACTTTAGCAAGGAGGGTGGTATCAAATGCCTTGGCCAAGTCAAGGTAGGCTATGTATACAGTGTGACCACTATCTACTGTCTGTGTTACATTTTAGAAGATGTTTACCAGGTTTGTTAGACAAAATCTGCCTTTTATTAGAACAAATTGCTGCAGATCCAGTCTGATAATATATGTAATGCTTATGTTAATGAAGTCTATTATAATGTGTTCTGTAGCCTTCCAAAAGAGACTTATCAGTCTAATGGGGCTATAGTTTCCAGGGCTGGTAGTAGGCTCACCTTTTTGAAGTGGCATTTCCTGTGCTGTATGCCATAGTTATAGGACTGAGCCTGTAGCCATGCTCAGATTAAATAAAGTATGGAGAGGGAATTTTAATAGTATTTAATAAAGCCCAATATGTTATCTGATTCCATGAAGGAAGTCCTAATAGTTTTACACAACAGTTCAGTACATGTTTTTAGTGATGATTTGGGGTTTGAGAGATACAGGTATCTTAAGGCTTTGGGTAGTTATCTCAGTAGTAAAATTTGCACTGAATTAATTTGCTAGTAAATTGGCAATATCCACTGGATCCAAGTAAGTTTTGCCATTTAGTATGAGTTATGCACATTGCTGAGTGCTATTTTTTTAGTTCTGTACCATAACTAAAGAAGGATTTGTAATTGTCCATTGCTTTAGATGCCAACCTGAGTTCATGGGCTGTCTTAGTAGTGTTAATATGTATATATATTTTTTATTCTTGGCCAGTTTCCTAACACTTTTCTTTATGTGTGGGTCTTTTCTCCTTTATTTGTAGATTTGTTTTGGGGGGGGGGGGGTGGATTGCCTTTAAACTTCCCATTGTATATGGCTTAAGACAGAACTGCTAATTGTATACATTTATATATGTGCTATAACACTCCTTAGCACATCTGTCTGCTGGGGCGATGTCTGGAGTGAAATTATCAGTGATCATGATAGAATTTGGAAGAAATTTGTGCAGTTGAGGTCTTTGAACTTTGATATACTGGTTTCAGGGGGCGGGTTATGTTGTTTGAGAAACAAGATTACTAGCTTATGGTCTGACTTAATCAGAGAGGAAATTGTGCATGATGATGCAACATTTATAAAGTACCAGATCAAGAATATTTATGTATCACTGCCACACACATATCCCACCATGAGACAAAATTTTTACTATGGAAAATATTATTTCCTTGATAAAATCAAACATCCCTTATGAAACAATTATTCCTGGGGACAGCAATATAGATTGACTCTCCCTCACTACTGACTCCTCCACCATATCACTAAACCTTTCTGGATACACTCAAACTATCCATACCCCAATGATTTTATTTTATTTACATTTGTTTAGTGGGGTAGTGCACTGATCAATAGTGACCAGTTTCATGCTCAGCCAGAGTTGAACTAGGTTCAACAAACCCAATGGTAAATACTCTCTTCTGTACTGGATACAGACCATCAAGCCAAACAAAATATCATCCTCAGCCTCAGCAATCATACCAGACACATACAGTGATCACCCTCCCCCCTTTACAATTAGAAGTACCACTCAAGTACCCTGAAACCATCACCTTACTGAAGTGCGTACCCACTTTGATCAACACATTCATAGCCAATGTAAAATCAATCAATTAGAATTTATTCAAAACCATTCCTCCAGATGATGCTGTGCTTCTCTTTAATACAACTTTCCTTAATGTATTAAATAAGCAGGCACCAATTAAAAGAAAGAGGGTCAAGCGAAACACTGCCCCTGATTATCCTCCTCACACCAAAATACATAAAAGGGATAAGGCCTGGAAAATCTGGCAACAAAATCTATGGTCAGGTCAGAATATATCTCTTGAAAGAGAATCAGTCGTACACCTGTGAGGTGAGGTGAGGTGATGGTGATTCATAATTTCTTACTAAGCTTACAGTCAAAAGACACCATCAAGATGCTTAGCCACATCACCCAGTACTGGTGGGAGACTAATAATGTTTCCATTAATTAGGCTTTCTCAACATATTCCCTGGTGAAAATTTGCAGTCGTTCCTCTAGTCATCCAGACTTGTTGTAAAGGTTGCTAGGGATGCATTCTGCTTGATAGGTAAGGACAGCCTACTCCAGAAATGGTGGATTCAGATGTTGTCTATTTTCATCTTTTTCAATATTTGGCCTGTTGGCACCTTCTTCTAAAGCTGTGGATCTAAGGTTCTGACTCCTCCTCTGTCCATAATTCCTCCTTCTCTACTAAATTACCTCAGATCTTATTTGCTGCCTGAATCTTCTAGACATTTGTACCCTCCAAAGAAGAAATTAAAGATTCACAACATTCCACCCAGTCAATTGGAATATGCAGCAACAGGGGTTTCAAATTGCTAGAGAAAAATAGTCACCAACAGGTTCCCCTAGACCAATTAGGATCCAGTGTCTATTCCAGGTTCTTTTTAGTTCTGAAGAAAACAAGATCATATCAAATGGTGGATTACTTACCCATCTGAAATGGAAGGGAAACAGTACAATTGTATAAGAACTTTACCATAACAGTAGATGTCCTATTGATCAGTGTTGCAGTATTCCTGACATATGGGTCGTCACCACTGACATCTGGCCAGGGTACCAAAGCTTTACCTTCCCTAGGTCTTACATCTGTATGATCTCATGTTATATGCACTGGGGTATAAAGACGGATGTACAAGTGTGGATCCTCAGACTATCTCCAAGCCTGAGGCCTGTGACTATAGAGAGAAGAGACTGGTTAGCTAAGAGGGGTGTAGGTCGAACTGGTAAAACTCCCCAGTGCCTATGGAACATAGCAAAGGCAAGAGGGAAGGGGGAGAAGCAACTAAAGATTGAAGTGAGATGGAGGGTGGTATGGAATACTGCAAAAAGTGATCAGTAGAACATCTGCTGTTATGATAAGTTGTTACACACCTGTACCATGTCCTGACTGAAATCAATGTTGCAGTATTCTCGACATATGGGTAGAAGGAGAGGTGGTTGCCTATTGAGTAGAAGAGCTTCACAGCAGTCCGGATAGGACTGACCTAGCAAAAGATGCCCTGGACCTGACGTTTTGTAGTGTTTGGTAAAGGTGTGTACAAAGGACCAAGTACCCGCCTCCAAGATAGACCTAGAGTCTATTCCTTTGTGGAAAGCCCATGAGAAAGCCACTGCCCTAGTGGAATGTGTTTTAGGGCAGGAAAGCAAGGTCTTACCATAGTGTGAGGAGCAGAAAGAGAGAGCCTTTGAAATCTAGGCCACAGTAATTTGTTTGGAGACTGGCTGTCTCAGCTTATGGGGACATAAAAGATACAAACAGCTGGTCAGCCTTTATGAAGGATTTAGTTTTGTTCAGGTAAAATCTAGTTGCCTGTGAATGTCTAGAGAATGTAAGACCCTTTCTCCTCTGTTCTGGGGATTGGGAAATAAAGTGGGAAGATGGATGGTTGCCTGACAGAGACAGCTCGTTCACTTCCTAAGGCATGAAAGTTGGATTAGACCCGAGAGACATCCTGTCTTTGTGAAAAAGAAGAAAAGGGGGAATGGCGATGAGAGCTTGAAATTCTCCTGGCAGAGGTGAGGGCCAAGAGGAGGATAGTTTTTGAAGCAGAGAGTTTTAAAATGGAAGAAGCTGGTTCTAAGGGAGTTAGAATAAACTTTTCTAAAACAAAATTAAGATCTCAAGGGGGAAAGATGAATTTCCATGGCGGGTTAAGCTGCATAACTCCCCTGAGGAAAAGCTTGACCTCCAGCCTAGCCATTAGTGGAGGGCTAAGAGGGAGGCAGGCACTGATAGCAGACAAGTGAGCTTTTATGGAAGAGTAGGCCAAGCCTGATCAAAGAAGTTTGCAGAGGTGTTGCAGTACCACAGGGACCTGTGCTAAGTGTGGATTCTAACTATATTTGCAGCACCAGTAGGAAAACCTTTTTCCAATTTGTCATGTAAGATTTTCTAGCAGTGTGTCTCCTAGCCCCTTGTAGGACATGTGCAACCTCTTCAAAGAGGAGACATCCTTCAGGTATTAAAATCTTATCATACAAAGAGTCAAGCTAAGATAGGGAAGATTTGGGTGGAGCAACAATCCTTTTTGCAGAGTTATCAGGTCCCGCTGTAGAGGAATTCTATAATCAATTTTGCAAGATGAAATAGTGTGAGGAACCGATGTTGACTTTGCAAAAATGGGCCATTAAAATGAGTTTGGTTGTTTCCTTTTGTGCCTTAAGAATTTTTAAAAGAAGAGGTAGAGGAGGGAAGGCAGACAGGAACTTCCTTATCCACTGGAAGGAGAAGGCATGTGCCCTCTAGGCTGTGTGGCAAGAGTTCCTGGTGCAAAACTGTGGGAGCTGATGGTTTGGTGAAGCAAACAGGTCTGTGGATTGCCACACTGAAATGTGATGATGTAGACGACCTCTCTGTTCAAAGTCCACTCACAGGGACCCTCCCGGTAGTGCCTTAAGCAGTCTGCTAGCACATTGTCCAGAGAAGGGATGTATATAGCTGTGAATGTGATGTTCACTTGTGTTGCCAAGTTCCATGCCTCTCATGCTAACCTGCATAGTTGGTTAGACCTGGTGCCTTCCTGTTTATATACCACATGACTGTGATTTGGGGTTGTCTGCGTACACTTGGAGCAGTCAGTGTTTCCAAACGGTGAAAATCTAAAGAATGTGCAAAAGAGGCTTTATTTATTTCAGGTTGATTTGTTCCTTCAAAAACTGGGGTTGCCATTTCCCCTGCAGCCGGTGTAATCTTGTCCTTACCTTCCATGCCTTGTCAGAGGCATCTATGTGAATTTCTGGGGAAAGAACCTGGAAAAAAATGCTGAACAGGTAGGGAAAAACTGCATTCCTTGAGTGCAACAGAAAGCTACTACAAGAGCTAGGCACTTTGTGAGTACTTTTAGGGCTGTGGAAAGAACAAAAGGGGAGACAGAATTAAACCTGAGGAATCTACTGCCATAAGGATGAATAAGAATGTGTAAGTAAGTATCTTTCAGATGTAATGACACTAAGAAAGCCTGTGGGAGGATGAACGGTAGAAGAGTTTGAAGAAAGAGCATTTTGAAAGATGGTACTTTCAGCTAAGTGTTCAGACTAGACAAGTCTAGGATGGGTCTTCTCTGCCCTTCTTCCCTTGAAACTAGAAAAATCCTGGAGTAAAACCCCTTTCCCATGAATTATTTTGGGACTTGCTCAATAGTGCCGTAATTCAAGAGGTCTTGAATAATAGGGGCCAGAAAGGATATCTGATTTTGAGGTGGTAGTGACATGCCTCTTACGAGGGAATGTTCTCCCAAGACATGGCATAGCTGTCCCTGATGATGGAGTGGACTCATTTGTCTGTGATAATAGCTTCCCACCTCACCAGAGAGAGTGACAGTCTTTCAGAAAGGGAAATAATGGGGCTAAGGACAGGTGGGATGCTACAGAGGTAGTTGCAGGTTTCCTTCCAAAGGGTGGCCTCCCAAATGGAAGTCCCCTTTGGGCCATTTCAGAGTATTTTTCTAGGAGTCTTTTCATTGTTTCTGAACTGTCCTAGGAACCCTTCTAATGAAGGAGGTTTACTTAGATGGACAGTTCCTATGGTTTCTAGGAACTGAGTAGAGTATGATCCATCTTCAGTCTTTCATGGTCTTAACTCTTGGAAAGTTTTGAACAGACTGGGCACCTGAAATTTAAACAGTAAATCTTTTGTCCAGTGGTGAATCTAGAATTTATGATTTGAAATCCTCAGGTAAAAGCTGACTGCAAAGCCATGCCCTAGAAGTATTCACGGCATTGTAACTCCACTTAATGCTGTGCCTAGCAATCTGAGTGGCCTACAAAGCTCTGCATTTGATGCTTAGACTCTGCTGTAGGAGGATCCAATATAATTTTGTTAAAGGAGTTCAAGACAGATATCAAATACGTTTGCCATATGAGTCTGGTAGTTAATTGCCTGAAAGGCAAGGGCAACAGAGGTGTATACATTCTTTCCCCATCTATCCATATGCCTACTATATTTACCATTAGTAGGTAGGGCATTAGCCATGGGCAGAAACTTTATCTGAAGAAAAAGATGCTTCAGAAGGGTCTGCCACTGGGTTTTTATACAGATATTTAACGTCATCAGGGACCTTGTAAAACCTGTCCGGATTCATAGGAGCTGGTGGTTGACAATCAGGTACAGAAAAGGTGGACTGAAACACTTCATAGACAGCCTCAAGGATGGAGCAGCTAGAGGATGGGCAAGAATACCAATCTTCATGAGGGTGTAATATCTTGTCTGAACATCAGAGAACTGTATGTTTCATCATGTTCTGTATAGTCTCTACAAAGGAAGCTTCCTCAATAGGGGAATCATGTGAAAGGAAGCCCCCTTCATCAGAAGAGGTTTGTCCTGAAGAATGCAACTGAGAGGAATAGTCCAGAGAATGGTCAGAGTCATAGTCTTGCCCCTCATGAGAAGAGAAAACCAGGGTAGGTTGTAGAGAAGTAGACTGTGGTTGCCAGTATCCAAAAGAGGGAGATTTCAAAGACATAATAGCTTTGAACCCTTGTGAGAAGTCCATATGCTCCTTCTCCCTAGCTAGGGACAAGCTACATGCTTTGTCTACTATTTTTTTTTCTTTTTAGGCGTGACATCTGCCTGTATGAGATGTGGAGATTTGGAACCATGCCTGATCTCTATTAGAGAGCCTGGGATCTCTTCCCTTACTAAATTTTGACAGACACCATGCACCCTTTCAGAAATACTGAGACACAGCTCCTCTGATGCATCAGCAGTCTACAAGACCTCAGGAGCCATACTGGCCTGTGAAGGGGTCTCAGTAGTGGGCAGCTGAGAAGTAGTCTTACATAATGTGGGTTCTGTAACCTCAGTGGGTATGACTGAGGTTATGACAGAGTCAGAAATTTTGAACTGTGGATCTGTTTGAGGCTTCTTTAGTTTTTTCTTCAGCAGAAGAGGTTGTCCAAGAATTTGGAGTCAGACGTCTAGGACTGGGCCAAGCATTTGAGATGCTAGCCTCGAGAAAGGTTTTGAGAGTAGAAAGCCTAGACCTAAGGGCTTTTGGAATGAACAGTTGGCAGATAGAGCAAGATTTGTCATAGGATTCTGGGCCTAGGCAAAAAAAAAAAAACACTTGGTATGTTGGTCCTTGTATGGAATCTGCCATCTTCCTACAGCACTCTCACTAACCCCCTCCTAGCTGACATGTACAACTTTCAACAAAAAGATTGTAAGATAACTGGAGGTTCCCCAATAGGGTATTTATCTGAATAAACAATCAGAGAAAAGGCACTGATGGCCAAACAGTGATCAGTCCGATGGATGCATGACCTGCATGTGGGCTGGCTGCGAGATACTCTGAAGACCCATGCTCATATAACTATCTGTATATCCCAGTGCATATAAGCTGAGGTCGTGCATCAGATGTACAACCTAGGGAGGATAAAGCTTTGGTACCCTATCTGGAAATCACTGGTTACAACCCATATGTCAGGAATACTGTAAAAGTGATCTTTGTATCTACCCATTCCCCAGGTCACATTGACTCCCATCTCTTCCCTCCTAAGGTGGGTGTGGGGGGTCATTTCAAAGGGAGAAGAGTTCAAGTCAGTTGGTCACCTTTGGAAGCCAATCTTCTCATCAGTATTTTGTAGATGACAGTGGTCCTCCCAGCATTGCAGGCTTTTCAGGACTACCTACCCAAGGGTGTGATATCCATCCATCCAGACAATATGTCCATCATCTTGTACATCAAAAAGCAAGGAGGAATGCGTTCATACCCACTTTGCCAGGAGGACATGAGAGTATGGCAATGGGTGATGTCTTTCCTTTGTTTTCTGACAGCAATGCACACTCCTAGGACATCGAATATACAGTGGACAGGTTGAGCAGGTCAGTCCTGTTACCTCATGAGTGGTCCCCTCAACCAGACAGTAGCAATGGAGATTTTCAGTCAATGGGGACAACCTTGCTATGAATTTTTGGATCATACCTCAACAACATATGCAGCAGTTACTTTGCCCTAATCCCTCCACAGGGACAGTCACCAAGGGATGCTGTAGTCCACAGTTGGCCCGTGGTCTCCTCTATGTCCTCCCCCCGATTCCACTTTTGACAAGATTCATTCAGAAAACCACAAGGTGCAAGAACAGAGTGATCCTCATTGCCCCTTGCTGGCCACCGCAGGTTTGTTTTCCCTTCCTTTGGCCTCTTCTGGTACATTCCCCTTGGGTAATGGATTCCAGCTCGGATCTTCTAAGTCACCCATCTCAGTTGCCTGTACAAGACTTTCAAGCCTTAAAATTGACTGCATGGTTTCTTCAGTTATAATGACAGCCACAGATTCCAGGCTTTCCTCATCCGTGGTTCACATAATTTCTTCTTCTCAGGAGTAGTCAACCAAGAATATTTATCAAAGCAAATGGAAAAAAAAAACATTCTGTCTGGGCACTGGTGATACTTTCTCTGCTTCTCTCCAATTGATTTTGGATTTTTTTTACTAGAACATTTTCAGGAAGGCTCTAGCTTGTCTACTATTAAAGTTCAAATGGCTTCCATTTTAAACTTTCACATAGGGCATAGTAATTCCTCCACTGCTTCTCTAAAAATCTCTATACGCCTTTCTCAAGGGAACTTTCATGTTAAGACCCGCTATTAGGGAATCTGTTCCCCTATGGGACATCATGGTCATGCTTCAAGCCCTAACCAAAAAAACCTTTGAACCAGCAGGCTCAGTAGATCTTAAGTATATGTCTTGGAAGACTATTTTTCTGGTTGCAATCACATCCGACATACGGATCTCGGAATTACAAGCATTATTGTGCAAAGCACTGCATCTCATCTTAAAGACAGAGTAACCTTGAGGACAAATTCTTCCTTTTTACCAAAGCTGAGATCTGAAATGAATTTGAATCAATCTATTGATTTACCATTTTTCCCAAGTATTAAAAGCAGAATATCTATTACATACAGTAGATGTTCAGTTTACGGTTTTATTTGGACCGTAATAAGGACTTAAAAGGCACAGCAACTGTTTGCATCCTTTTCTAGCAAAATACTGAAGAAAAATATTAATAGTCCTATTTTCTAAATTGCTGTCAGACTGTAGTTCCTTTGTTTACATTGACCAAGGCTGCCCCTTCACAATAAACTGAAGGCTCATTCTATAAGATCTACAGCTACATCTATAGCTTTCATGAAGATAGTTCCTATTGATGACATTTGTGCAGCAGCAACTTGGTCTATGGTTCACACCTTGTATCTCATTACAAATTGGACATGTAGTCCAGAGCATGTTCATCCTTTGGTTCCAGTATTCTCAGTAATGTCCTTCCCAGATGTCATAATTTTGACAGCTTAGGAATGTGTCCCAAACACTGAATCGGACAAAAGTAGACAACATCGAATATGAAAGTTATGTACTTACCATAATATGTCTGTGTTGTCTCATTTTCATCCCTTTCAACATCCCTCCCTCCTTCCCCCTTCCAGTGTTGTCATCAGACAACTTCTGGTGGTCGGTAGTCCTCAACTAGGCCCTGCCTATTTTAACAGCTCTCTCTCTGCTGTTGTCACTTATTACATCTACTTGTCACTTACTACATCTACTTTAGGTAGTCTTTGTTGGTTGTATTTTTATAATGATGCTTAGATATTAGGTAATGTCAGCAAACTTTATCTGAGGTAATTTAGTGAAGAGGAGGGAATTATGGGTAGGGGAGGAGTCAGAGCCTCAAATTCACAACTTTAGGAGAAGGTGCCAAGGCTGGATCCAGTTGGATCTGACAACCCAAACACTGAACCAAACGAAAATGAGGTAATACTGATCTGTTGTTATGGTAAGTACATAACTTTCACATATGTTTGGTTAGTTATCTATCATGCCATCTAGGGTTGTTGATGTGGTGGTATAAGCTTAATTCTCTAGAAGAGGTGTTTTCTTTAACACTGGCTCTATTTAGTGAATGAGTTTAAAGAGTGCTGTGTTTTTTATTGCACAGCACAGAAGACTAAGCAGAGATCACCCCTCAGGAATATGTATGACCCTGAGTAGACAGAAAGGGCTTTTAGTCTGTCAGAGAGTAGCTAAGGGCACTGAGACCCAAGATATTTTTGGTGATGAAACACTGAGGTGCCTCAGGGTGGTTTAGATGCTTAGTGAGGTACATACTGAAGGGTGCATTGTACTTAATGATGAGGGTAATAAGGGATGAATAAAGTGGAACTATAACTTATATGGACCTTGAGGAGATACCACAAATTATAAGTTTTGTAAGATAAGGTAAAAACATTTTGTAACTACCACAGAGATGTGGTGGTCAAAGGAGAGTCAGTTATCAACATACATACCAAAGTCCCTGATGACTGTCTCAAGTTTAAATGGAATATTATTTATTTTGTAAGCCATAGTGATGCTAGATCTACCAAAGGAAACTATACTGCATTTACTGAGTTTGAGGGTAAGCCCATTATTAATACTCCAAGTATTCGTTTGTTCAAGCCCTTGCTGGAGAATTTGAACATCAGAATCACACTTGAAAACACCCCCACCCCCACTGGTAGTATGAGAAAGTTAATTGTTGACCTTCCTTCTTCAGACACTATAGTGTCT
This sequence comes from Protopterus annectens, assembly GCF_019279795.1. NCBI lineage: Eukaryota > Metazoa > Chordata > Ceratodontiformes > Protopteridae > Protopterus > Protopterus annectens. The sequence continues at coordinate 335,129,432 of NC_056747.1, read as the reverse complement.
CTGGTAACCAGTCATTCTATAAAATGTGCTTTTGACAGTGCTGAGGCTGTTTATAGAGCAGCTGCCATTGGGTCAGTGATGAGGAGATTTGCCTGGCTGCATTCTCAGAATTTAGGGGGTTTCAAAGCCGAGATCCTGAATTGTCCCCCTGGATAACATGTGTTATTGGGCCCTTCCCTCTGCTGAGTTTTTAAAAGGTTTGATGAAAGAGGAAACAATTCATGGGGGTAAACCCACATTTTTCAACCCTTTTTGCTGAAATATAAAAAAAATACCTGAATTGGTAGAAAGGTTTCTTTCAGGTAAAAGAACAAGAGTTCCCAATAAGGTATAGGCAAGCAAAAGTTCAAAAAGCAATGGCAGCAAGGTTAAAAGAAGAAAAAAGTGATCTGATGTTGTAAATCTTAATTCATTCCTTACTGATAGGACTTCGGTTCTGTCCTCAGAACCGACACGGCTGGTACCAAGCTCGCGACAGCCAAAAACTCTCAGCTAAGACCTACCCACAATGCCCCTCTCATAGTCTCTTCAGATCTCGTTTGCCGCATTCCTCGTCAGATGTGCCAAGCCTTCTCTCAAGCTAAATGTAGGTTTTTTTGAGGTTATTTCTAGTTTTAGCGATTTATTAGTCAGTTTTTTCGTCTAAGGTTATTTCTCATTTCTACAATCTTTATTTCCTGACTAAACCCTACCCACTAATTTGGTAGTTCTTTCATACCATCGTTGGTACTACTCCCTCTTCCCTACCTTAGTAGGCCCTTCTTTTACCTTTTTGGTATTTCTTAGTACCATTGCTGGTACTCCTTTCCTAGTTATCTGTAAAAAAAAAAAAAAAAAAGAGAGAGAGAAAGAGTTTTCGCCATCCCTTTATCTTCTTCTTTGGTGGATATAGTTTTATTGTTTGGTTATTACTATTGTGTTATAATGTCAGATAAGGCTAAGCTTGGGTACAAGGAGTGTGGTAAGTGTGGGTGTAAAATGCCCAACTCTCACGGTCATGCCTGGTGTGTTTATTGTTTGGGCGTTGACCACATTAACATTTCTTATGACATTTGTTCTAGCTTCAGCAACTGTACATTGGCTGAACGCAAGAACAAGCTTATTCTGAAGGGTATGCTGAAAACACCCTCCGCAGAGTCTCTTTCTGGGATGGAGGTCTCACCCCCTCCTAAGCATAAGGATGTGAAAAAGCATAAAGAGAAATGGAGTCTCTCTGTTCCGACATCCCCTTCCTCCTCTGAATCAAGTCGACACCGGGCTTCTCCCACCCCGTCAGCGCAGACAGCTTCGGCACCAGGGTCCCTGTCTTCTCCCTTGGTGCCATCTACAATTACGACTCAGACTCCTACCACTGTATCAGCTTTGGCACCATCCCCTATGGTGCTGACCTTGATTATGACACAGACTCTGACCACTGTACCTGCATCGTCACCATCTCTGGCCACGGTGCCGATGTCTTTCACTGCTCCACCGATAATGAAACCTATGGTTCTGAAGATCGAGCACCTTGCCAGAACCAGGTATTCTCCCTCTTGTGACCCCTTTTTGGGACAGTAATTTAGTCCGTCTCTTGAGAGACAAGAATCTCCATCGGCAGCTTCCTTCAGATCCACCAGGTGTCTTTTGGAACAAGATGTAGTGAGGGTTGTGGACCAGCTTTCGGCAACTAGAGGATTACCCACCCCAACTAGGTCTTTCCTTCCTCTTGGAATGGAAGCTCTCACAGTGTATTCACCTGTCTATCCTCCTCCGACCTCCTCCCAGGTCTCGGAGACTTTGGTACTGATGGTCACGGCTCCGACAGGGGAGGGTTCCCTGTCAGCACCGATTACTCTTGGTGCCACGGCTCCTTTGGAACTGGCACACCCTCGGGGCAGTGATTGGGCTGTCGGCACTGTGGCACCTAGTTTGGTGCTGATTTTTGTTGTGGTGCCGTCTACAGCCATGGCTCTCCCAGTAGCTACTGGTCCTCTCGGAGTTCCTTACCTGGAGGCAGGCTCCTCGGGGTGGGGTGTGACCCCGGTTCCGAGGTCATCCTTCTCGGTTCTGGGCTCCCATCCCTCCTCGGGCGGGCCTGGTTTTCAGGTGATGGAGAGGGTTCTTGCTTCAACAGGCTCACAGTTGACACCATTGGCATCGGAACCAGAACCCCCCTCTAGCATGCAGCTATCCCTTGAAGAGAACCCTTTCTCCAGAGTCCTCCTCAGAAAAACTGACTGGGGAGCCACCCCTGAAGAAACTTTGCAAGAGGAAGCATCTCGATTCCCCTGAGGAATTCATCACTGAAGACACTGATTACGATGAGGGAGAAGGGTCCCCACAGTCTCCCCCGGAAGACATCTCATTGGGAGACATTCTCGAGATCCTCAAGCAGAGGGTAGACTGGAAGCCCTCCAACCCTTCTTCAGAGGAATTGGTGCTCTTGCAGGCTTTCTGTGCTCGATCATCTACTTCCTGGGTGACCCCACCTGTGGATGAGCTTATTAGGCTTATTGTGCAGCATGCCTACATGGCTCCGGACAACAAAAAACCTGTCCCCCGGAGGCCAGATAAAATTTTGTCCACTCCTGAAGATCAACCCAACTGGTCCAAACAGCTGGTAGTTGACTCCATGGTCATGGCAGCAGCCACCAAGAGGGAACTGGCAGAAGATTATTCCACTGTTCATCCCTTGAACAGGGAGTCTTGGCTATGGACAGACTGGGGAAGTGGACTTAGGCTTCAGTGACCTTTGCCATTCGGTTGCTGAATTACCTGGCACACTTTACTCACCTCCAAAGAGACCTAATCTCAGAAATGTCTGCCTCTTTGGCAGGGGTACTGCCTGAGGAGGTGCATGATACTGTTGCCTCTCAGCTAGATACCCTAGAATCCATCTCAAACTCCTCAATGCATTTGATTTCTCACACTACCGAAGGGCAGCTAAAGCAGCTGCATCGGGCATCATCATAAGACGGCATGCTTGGATGCATTTGTGTGACTTCACGGACCCTTTCAAATCTTCCTTTGTCAACGCACCTGTTGACGAATCTTCCCTTTTTGGTCCCAAAGTAAGAGACACACTATCACATAGTGAGAAAGACAGAAAGACCTTGTCTGCTGTGGGCATACATTTTTCCACCCCCCAGAAATCCTACTCCAGGAATCAGAGAGGAGGAAAATTGTGGTTCAAGTCCCAAGGATCTTTTCATGACACTCATGATGAGCAATCCCCATGGGGCAGAGGGGGCAACTCATCCGGAAGACATCCCTTTTGGGCAGAGGGGGTCCATGCAACCAGGGCACTAGGGATTCCTTCTCTGGCTGACACTTCCAGCACTCCTGAACAGCGGCTCGATTGCTTTCCTCTGGAAGCAGTCAGGGGTTGATTCTCTCTGCACCTACAGGCCTGGCAACTCATAACAACGGATGCGTGGGTGCAGAGAATAATATCCAGAGGCTATCATATCCCATTTGGCCTCACTCCCAGACCATAAAATGAATCTCCGATGTTCCAACTGATCAGAGGGAGGCTGCAGCCTTAGAAATCGAAAAGCTGCTAAGAAAAAGAGTCATCCAACCAGTCCCACCAGACCAAAGAGGATTCGGGTTTTACTCGAGGTTCTTTTTAGTGCCAAAAAAGACAGGGGACTAGAGACCAATCCTGGATCTCAGCTTACTAAACAAATTCATCAAACCTCAAAAATTCCAGAAGGTCACGCTGCAGTCCATTCTCCCCTTTCTGGGGAAGGACAACTGGATGTGCTCTATAGACCTCCAGGATGCGTATTATCACATAAAGATGGACAAACGCTCCCAGAGATTTCTCAGCTTCTGGCTGTGAGCCAATCACTACTAGTTCAGGGTACTGCCCATTGGTCTCTCAACAGCCTCCAGTGTGTTCACCAAATGTATGGCAGTCGTAGTAGGTCATCTCCAACTACAAGGATTCCAGGTGTTTCCATATCTAGACGATTGGCTTCTTACCACCATGACCAGGAACCTTCTCATTCTCAGTCTCTCTTACACTCAAGGCCTTGCTCTTTGCTTAGGTATCACGATCAACATGGACAAATCACACGTGTCTCCAACAAGAGTACTGGAATTCATTGGAGTGATCTTCGACACAACGTCCTGTTAAGCTTCCCTTCCTCCTCACAGGCTTTCAAAAATAAGAAACCAGATTAAAGTCCTCCTTCCGCAGACATTTGTACCAGCATGCCTTGTACTACAACTATTGGGCTCTATGCCAGCAACCATTACCTTAGTACCACTGGCGAGGTTGCACATGAGGCTATTACAGTGGCTCCTTTCATCACAATGGTCGATCTTAACCCACCCACTCAACCACATGATACACCTTACAAACCTTTGCAAGAAAGTAATGCTATGGTGGATGAAGCCAGAAACAAATCTTTGGTGTTGACCATTCTGTCTCCCCCAGCCCAGGGCCACGGTGACCACGGATGTTTCCCTGTTGGGGGGGGGGGGGCATTTCCAGGGAAATATGGTCCAAGGCACCTGGTTCCCCATGGAGGCAAATTTGCACATAAATGTCCTGGAATTGAGGGCAGTTCTCTTAGCGTTGCAAGCGTTCCACACATCCCTTCCTTCCGGGACCATTGCAATTCAATTGGACAACATGTCAGTCATCTGGTACATCAACAAACAAGGCGGAACCCGGTCTTACCCCCTGTGTCGGGAAGCCATGAGAATATGGCATTGGGCGATGGCTTCCAACTGCTTTCTCACAGCAACACACATTCCCGGGAGTCCCAGTCTTATTGTAGACAATCTGCGCAGGAACATTTTGATGCCTCACGAGTGGTCCCTCAATCCGATAATACCGGCTCAAATCTTCCACCACTGGGGCAGGCCTTGCTGCAACCTGTTTGCTTCACTCCTAAACAACAAATATAGAAGCTATTTTGCCCTGATCCCCCCTCAGGGGGAGTCACCGAGGGATGCTCTGAGCACGATTGGCCCCCGGGTCTACTGTACACCTTTCTCCCATTTTCCCTCATCCTGAAATTTCTACAGAAAGCTCAAAGATTGAGAAGCAAAGTGATCCTCATTGCCCCTTATTGGCCCCATCAAATCTGGTTCCCATTCCTATGGCCTTACCTGATTCACAGCCCGTGGATCCTGGATTAATCTCAAGGACTGCTGTCTTATCCTCTGGGACTGATTCACCCCAATCTCCACAGCCTCAAACTCACAGCTTGGTTTCTCCACTTCCGATGATTGCCAGGCTACCTGATATTTCATCCCCTGTTCGCAAGATCCTTCTGGCTTCGCTCAAACCATCCACCAGAAACATTTATTCCAGTAAGTGGACTAGGTTCTCTAGATGGTCCAAAGATCATAACATAGACCCCTTTTCCATGCCTGTTCAGAAGATCCTGCAATACCTCACTACCCTGTTGCACGCAAGAGCTTCAGCATCGACAATTACAGTGCATTTAGCAGTTATTGCAAATTTTCACAATGGAATTGACAATTCATCTATGTCACATCAACTGTGCAAAATCTTCATGAAAGGAGTATTACATATTAAACTGCCTATGAAGCCTCCTGTAGAGCCATGTGACTTGACTTTGGTGCTTCATTTGTTAACAAGTCCTCCCTTCGAGCCTTTTAATTCCTGTGATATAAAATTTTTGTCTTGGAAAACTCTACTTCTAGTAGCCCTTACCTCAGCGAGAAAAGTATCTGACTTTGCAGGCCTTGAGAGTCAAGAGACCATACTTGATTTTTCATAGGGAAAGAGTTTCTCTACATACTGATTCCTCCTTTTTGCCCAAGGTCATTTCTGTTTTTTTCCATTAACCAATCTGTCGACCTACCGGTTTTCTTTTCCCACCATTCAAATAGAGGGGAATATCTTCTGCATACCCTCGATGTTCATAGGCAACATTGTTTCTACTTGGACAGAACTAAATCTTTCAAAAACCGGATCAATTGTCTGTGGACTTTGCAGGACCCAAAATGGGTAAGCCTGTTTCCAAAATGACTATCTTCTTGGCTCAGAAATGCCACTACTTTCATCTACCATCAAAACAAAGTGTCCTTGCCTTCTAAAATAAACGCTTACTCTACTAGATTGATAGCTACCTCAGTGGCTTTTCATTCCAGAGCCTCTATGGATGATATCTGCGCAGCAGCCACTTGGGCAAGACCTCATACTTTTATCACTCATTACAAACTGGATTTGGCTTCCAGGGACGTGCATCTTTTGGTTCTATGGTGCTCAGGAATGTCCTTCCTTAGGGCCACCCAGGGCTCAAGTAGCTGGGGACTCTGTCTTATCAGTAAGGAATGAATGAAGATTTACAACATCAGATAAAGATGTTATGTCTTACCATAATATTCCATCTTTGTTGTAGATCTTCATTCATTCATTACTTCCCGACCTCCTTCCCCCTGCCTGGACTCCTGGTGGACTTTAGGATCTCCTTATTAGTTAAGGTATCTGCTCAGACAGAGCCTCCTACTATCACTATTATTATTTCTATACTATAAGAGTGGGCAAACTCTATCTGAAAAGACTATGAGAGGGGCATTGTGGGTAGGTCTTAGCTAAGAGTTTTTGGCTGGTGCGAGCTTGGTACCGGCCATGTCGGTTCCGAGGACGGAACTGGAGTCCTATCAGTAATGAATGAATGAAGATCTACAACACAGATGGAACGCTATGGTAAGACATAACTTCTTTTTCCCCCAAACCAAGGACAAAGAAAACAGACCATTTGCTCCTTCAAGTGTTTCCCCTCCCCAACCTGACAATCCTCTACAGTTTTCCCAAAGTTTAGATCTTTTCAAGAGATTTCTCTTCATGCATCCAATCAGGCCCCCCTGTTTCCTCCTATCGTAAATCAGATGTTGCCTCTGGGGTTATAGAACCTGTACCCCCAGGTCTAAGAGGAAAAGGATTGTATTCAGGAATCCTTCTGGTGCCAAAGAAAAAAGAACAAAGAGGCCTATCCTAGATCTGTTGTTTCTAAACATTCACATCAAAATCCTAAAGTTACCTCTCATTCCATCTCTCAGTTTTCTAGTAACTGGATTTAGAAGATGCTTGCTGTCACATTCCATTTATCAGATTTCAGATACTTATGTTTATCTGTGTCTCGTCTATATTTCCAGTTTTCTGCTTTGAACGTTAGTTTGTCACCAGGTCCAAGAGTGTTTACAAAGTGCCTGGCTCTTGTAACAGCCCATTGCAGGTTGCAAGGCATTCACATCTTTCCATATTTAGATGACTGCCTTATTTTTTGCAAATTCTTTCACAAGCTGTCAAAAATCTCAAGCTTGTGTAAAAAAAGAAAAACAAACTTTTTCTCAGCCTAGGTTTTCAGATTAACATAGCAAAATCATCTCACATTCTGTCTCACAAACTATTTCTGGCATGTCTGGTAGACATATCCTTCACGATGGCTTTTCTTCCAGAGGACAAAATGGAATCTTCTTTTGAAAATGGCCAAGGGCAGTTTCGACAACTTCGTTATAGAATGGACATACACCAGGGGTTGTCTGATATACCCCATCTGTCAACTTATTCTGCTGACTGATTTTAGGTACCTTTTTTCCTGAGGATGTGAAGCAGGTGTTAAAGTTGGCAAAGAAATCTGCTACTAGCAAATCATAAATCATAAGTGGCAAAGATTTTCTAGTTGTGCCAAGACAAGAACCAAGATCCCTTTAAGAGTCAGACTCCTTTGGTTTTGCAGTGTTTGCATACGTTATATTCTGGCCTTTCTTACTCTTCTGTCAAAAGTCATCTCTGCTTGTCTGCCCTTAGATCCCCCTTTTCTACCCAGCCTCAATAGAAACAGTTGCTTGAAAGGGGTTTTACATATCTGACCACTGAGAAGGCAGATGGCTTTCTTGCCATCTTAACTTTTTACTGGGAAAAAAAGTAAAACTGTTTCCTTTTAACCTACTCATGAGGCTGATTTCAAGTTCCTATCTTGGGAAAACAGTGTTACTCACTGCTCTAACTTTTGCAAAGGTCTAACAATGAATCATCTACATCTCAGTTTTCACAGAGATAGGGTAACTTTGATATCAAACCCTTTTTTAAATGCCTATGTGGTTGAATTTATCTCCATGTTTTCTTCCTAGAACCTAAAAATAATGGAGAAAGCATTTTACACAAACAAAAAGAAAAAAATGTACAAACCAAACACGACCAAAAAAAAAACAAGTATTTATTTAAAAAGTAAGCGCTTCCTTGCTAAAATGTTAATGCACTTCTTCAGACATAAAAACAAATGCACCATGATGTCCTTTATAAAGAAAACCTTAAAGAAATAATCAAGTAATTAAGCAAAACAATAAATTAATTCAATAATCTACATGTCTTCAATAAAGGTCTTAAAGTCACATTTCCATTTAGTCCAGGTTTCCTATATGCCTGTAAGCTGGTAATCCATCTTAACTCAGTATTTTTGACCCTATTCACAATATCACCCCCTCTGGCATGTACTGTAAACATTTGTAAAACTAAAAAACTGAATGTATGTCCTTCGTAAGACAATACATGTCTATATAGGAGACTAGTGGCATCTCAATTTCTAATATATCCAATATGCTCTAATATACGTTCCCTTAATGTCCTATTTGTTTTCCCCTACATAGAAACATGTACATTGATTACAGTGTGATAAATATACCAAATTACTACTAGTGCAGTTCGCACATAGCTTAACAGTGTATATGAAACCAGTTCTGGGGTGTGAAAATGTCTTTCTTAGGGATGATATATATCTACAAGCTGTACACAAATGACAAGGATATGTCCCTGCATGATATAGTCTGCTTCATTTTTCTAGGACCATAACATAATTGCTACTTAAGAGATAGACTATTCTTAAAACAAAATGTTGTAGTAGGTCCAACAATCTCTCCGATCTTATCATCGGACAACAAAATGGGCCAATTTTTATGTATAATCTGGCAGATGGTCCCTACAGCATTAGTACATGTCAAACCAATCCTGTTTTCAGTGAAAGAATGCTTCTGTTTCACCTTTCTTTGATTTTTACTAAAGAATGGCTTGGCATTCTCTTTACATGCTTCTTTAACATCATCCTTAACAGCAGCTAATTTGTGTTCAGACTAGCCCCTATTTGTAAAACCTTCAAACAGTTGTGTTAAGGCATATTCAAAATCACTATCCTCTGTATGTAGTCAAAGCTTGACTTTTAACCACATTGCGCATGCTGGTTCGATGTAAAAGAGTATTATGCCAGCATTCTTTCCTCTAAAGACTTGTTTCAAAGGAGCCTCCCCGAAGTTTTTTCATACATCTAAAAAATCAATGCTATCAAAGGCACCTTCTTACTAAACCTAAGAAAAGTGGTAGTGCTCTCAAGATAACATATAAACTAATCTAAAACATCAATGGGTCCCTCCCATAACAGAAATATATCATCAACGAAACATTTAAAATATTTCAAGTAAACTAAAAAAATACTGTTAGGCCCCAAAACAAATTCTTGTTCCCATTGGGCCATCACAAGATTGGCGTAGCTATGGGCTATACCAGTCTTCTCTAGATATATCTTGTCATCAATCTTAAATACATTATTTTCAAGAACTAAGTCTAACACAAAACAGACCAAAAAATCATATAATTCAAATAAAAAGTATGTTTATGAAGAAGCGTTCTGACATACTCAATGCCTTCTAAATTAGGAATCACTGTAAAAAGAGTACATACATCAAGAGTGACTAAATGACATCCAGAAACATCAAAATGAGAAAAACTCTCATGTAAAGTTTCTAACAATGCTGTGTATCTCTTAAAATAGAAGAAATACTATCCACAACAAGTCTTAACATGTGTTCCACAAAAATAGATAAGGGTTCAATTAGCCATCCTGAGCTTGATACAATTGGCCGTAAAGGAGGGTAACTTCCATTCTTATGGATCTTTGGCAAGCCAAGGATAACCGGTATAAGAGGTTTCTCAACAAGCAAAACAAATATATATCATAGCTAATCAATCTATTTATAAGGACATCATATAACTCAAAATGTACATGTTTTACCATTCTCTTAAAAGCAGATTCATTCATAAACATATAAACATTATATCTGACAACATGCCTCGCATCTTATCTAAATATATAATTCTGTTTAAAACCACAATTGCCCTGCCCTTATCGACAGGATGTATTTGTATAAGTTCATTGTCTATCAGTGCACTTAAAGCATCTTTTTCTTCTTTGGTCATATTATAAAATTTAGAAACCTTAACTTGTTTAAAATTATCCAAGCCAGTTTCACACATTTTTAAAAAAAGATTCAATGGAAGAACTAAAAGTAGGGCAAAAACACTAGGTCTCTTCAAAAATGTCTTAGGTGTCTTTAATATCAACAGGAAATAACATCTTAAGTGGTATACATTCATTTGTTCATATGGAAGTTGTACGATTCACCAAAGTGCGAAGGTACAACCTCCAGATATCCAAAATTATGAAAAATATGGTTTGACTTTCAAATGAGCGACTACACATTGGCATTTGCCAGTTTGAAGTTGGCATTTTGGGTGCAGATCGCACTATACCGGTGATCGGGAAATGAATCCTTCCCCTCACTGTAGTGCGATCTTGGAGTTTGTATATTAAAGTAGGGGGGTGTGTGGGGGGGTGCAGCCCCCCTACATAACACTGTAACTTTTTCTATTTCGAAAATGGTTGAATCTTATCGAGATTACCATTTTCAAAATCTTGGTATGTTCGCAGTGGTGTTATTCGACATTAAAAGTTGCACAACCGTATGACCACCGAAATGTGTTTCGGACAAATGAATGTATACCTCTTAAGCATGACAGTTCGTGCAAACAGCCTTAGCTATAAAACTACTTCACAAACCTTAGATGAACATGAAGGAATAAATGAAAGTCTTTTATTTAACAGATGTATCTGTGCATCAGTCGAACTCACCGAAGACAAATTCACAACTGGAGTCCTGATAGTTGTTTTCTCTTTCATGTGTATGGCCTTCTGGCCCATGGATAACTTCCATTTTTTTTTTTTTTTATCTCTGCTCATGGAGTGTTTGGGTCGCACTGTCTCTTTCTTTCCAATAGAGGCCAGAAGAATCAGAAAAGACGAACCTTTCAAAAAATTATTTGTCTTCTCCTTGGGTCTTGCCCCTATATCAATGGAGTTCACAGTTGTGTCACATTGCTTGGAGATGAAGAAGATAAGGTGGAAGAAAGATTTCCAGTGGTAAGATTAAAAGACCTGTCTTTCTCAGCTAGTTCATAGGTAGGTACTAGGCTGTCGGCCCTAGGGCCTATACAAGTCTAGCCAAAAAGGTACCCTGGCTTTCGCCACCCAAAAAAATTATTTTCCTGTGCCTCTGTCGAGCAGAGCCACAGAGGTGATCCCTGGGGTGAATTTCCTATTTCCCATCCAGTCATCAAGATTTTTCTTGAAGAGTGTTAATGATGAGCTTTGTTTGATATAGATAGGTAGTTTGTTCCAGAGTATGGGAAGTCTCTGGAACAGGAATCTATCCCTCCAGCATGTTCTGTTTATTGTGGTGACAAGGTTTAGGTCCCTAGAGCCTGTAGCTTGGAGGGATTGGGATTTATTTAAGTGGAGCATGTCCAACAGCTCTGGGTTTGACATAGCTTTGTATGTTAGGCAGAGATCGCCTCTCAGTAGGCGATATGCGACGGAGTAAAGCTGGAGTTTTTTGAGACTGTCTGCATAGGACATCTGTTTGAGGCCAGTAATCCTCTTTGAGAGGTATTTCTGCAGCCTTTCCTGTTGTTGTAGATGTCTTGTGAGGTACATACCAAAAGGGGAGCTGTACTCTATAATGGGTCTAACGAGTGGCGAATAGAGGGGAACAATGACCTCTTTTTTCTTGGATGAGAAACCTTTTGTGATGCAGTGTGCCACGTAGAAGGATTTCTTGACTACTGTGGCGATGTGATTATCAAAGGAAAGACTACTGTCCACCTGTGTCCCAAGGTCTCTTATTACACTTTCGGTGTTAAATAGACTACCACCTATGTGATAGCTCATGGGTACAGAGTTTTTACCAAAGGGGATGACAATGCACTTTTTGGTATTGAGCTTGAGGCCATGGCTTTGACACCAGCCATCTGTCTCAGTGAGGCCCTTTTGTAGGATGTCTACATCGTTAGGAGTTTCAATTATGGCTCCTAGTTTGCAGTCATCTGTGAACTTCATTACCAAAGATATTCTGTGTTATCCTATACTTCAGAAAAGTAGATACCAAACAAGAGAGGACCCTGGACTGAACCCTGTGATACTCCACTTGTCACTGGTCTGAAGTCGGATTTAGAGTCTGCTACTTTCACAGTGTGGGTTCTATCATCTTGTGACATAGGGATTTATACCTAGTTTAGTGAGTTTATCTATAATTCCAGAGTGGGGGATGGTGTCAAAAGCCTTGGTGAGATCTAGATAGGCTGTGTGAACCACCTTACCCTCGTCTACGGCTTTGGTGATTAGAGAACTGGGCATAGCTTCTCGTGGTCCCCTGCAGAGTTCCTAAGCCAGCAGAGAGCAGAAAAAGCAACTTTCTTGATCATAAGTATTTTTTAAACTTTTTAGTTTGCATTTTTCGATCTTTTGAGCTTTTCGACTACTGTTTGTGCCTATATTACTGTTTTATTACCTTATTTTCCTGTTTTGTGAGCTTATATTGTTGATTGCACTTGTGGGCTAAAGTATTGCCTAAAAGTAACAAACAGGCTAATACACTCAAGTGTACCAGCCTTTGATAGCAATTTAGTCAAAAACAAAGCATTTACTGCATTTTTTCTGTCTGTTTGCAAAAACAACAAAAAAAAAAATTTCTCCTTTCCTAAACTTTCCTAGCTAGTTGTTCCAGTGATCAGATTTTGCTGATCACTGGGCTTTGTATTTGGTTTCTGTGTTCCTCCATTTTCTTGTGTGGCCAGAGGTAGTTTCTTTACACACCAGTGGGAGTGGGGAGTACTGAGCTGCTTGTTTGTCCTCAGAGGAGTGGTTAGAAGCAGCAACTAGTAATTTGTCGGCCATTTTGGGTCATTTCCTGTTTTTTCCAGCCCCCTGCTATAAAGCACGCTTTGGCAGGCTTTTCTGGCATTAGAGAACTAGGCATAGCTCCTCGTGGTCCCCTGCAGAGTTCCTAAGCCAGCAGAGAGCATAAAAGCAACTTTCTTGATCATAAGTATTTTTTAACTTTTTAGTTTGCATTTTTCGATCTTTTGAGCTTTTCGACTACTGTTTGTGCCTATATTACTGTTTTATTACCTTATTTTCCTGTTTTGTGAGCTTATATTGTTGATTGCACTTGTGGGCTAAAGTATTGCTTAAAGTAACAAACAGGCTAATACACTCAAGTGTACCAGCCTTTGATAGCAATTTAGTCGAAAACAAAGCATTTACTGCATTTTTTCTGTCTGTTTGCAAAAAAAACAAAAAAAACAAAAATATTTCTCCTTTCCTAAACTTTCCTAGTTAGTTGTTCCAGTGATCAGATTTTGCTGATCACTGGGCTTTGTATTTGGTTTCTGTGTTCCTCCATTTTCTTGTGTGGCCAGAGGTAGTTTCTTTACTCACCAGTGGGAGTGGGGAGCACTGAGCTGCTTGTTTGTCCTCAGAGGAGTGGTTAGAAGCAGCAACTAGTAATTTGTCGGCCATTTTGGGTCATTTCCTGTTTTTCCAGCCCCCTGCTATAAAGCACGCTTTGGCAGGCTTTTCTGGCATTAGAGAACTAGGCATAGCTCCTCGTGGTCCCCTGCAGAGTTCCTAAGCCAGCAGAGAGCAGAAAAAGCAACTTTCTTGATCATAAGTATTTTTAAACTTTTTAGTTTGCATTTTTCGATCTTTTGAGCTTTTCGACTACTGTTTGTGCCTATATTACTGTTTTATTACCTTATTTTCCTGTTTTTGTGAGCTTATATTGTTGATTGCACTTGTGGGCTAAAGTATTGCTTAAAAGTAACAAACAGGCTAATACACTCAAGTGTACCAGCCTTTGATAGCAATTTAGTCGAAAACAAAGCATTTACTGCATTTTTCTCTGTCTGTTTGCAAAAAAAACAAAAAAATATTTCTCCTTTCCTAACCTTTCTTAGTTAGTTGTTCCAGTGATCAGATTTTGCTGATCACTGGGCTTTGTATTTGGTTTCTGTGTTCCTCCATTTTCTTGTGTGGCCAGAGGTAGTTTCTTTACTCACCAGTGGGAGTGGGGAGTACTGAGCTGCTTGTTTGTCCTCAGAGGAGTGGTTAGAAGCAGCAACTAGTAATTTGTCGGCCATTTTGGGTCATTTCCTGTTTTTTCCAGCCCCCTGCTATAAAGCACGCTTTGGCAGGCTTTTCTGGCATTAGAGAACTAGGCATAGCTCCTCGTGGTCCCCTGCAGAGTTCCTAAGCCAGCAGAGAGCAGAAAAAGCAGCTTTCTTGATCATAAGTAATTTTTAAACTTTTTAGTTTGCATTTTTCGATCTTTTGAGCTTTTCGACTACTGTTTGTGCCTATATTACTGTTTTATTACCTTATTTTCCTGTTTTTGTGAGCTTATATTGTTGATTGCACTTGTGGGCTAAAGTATTGCTTAAAAGTAACAAACAGGCTAATACACTCAAGTGTACCAGCCTTTGATAGCAATTTAGTCAAAAACAAAGCATTTACTGCATTTTTTCTGTCTGTTTGCAAAAAAAACAAAAAAAACAAAAAAATATTTCTCCTTTCCTAAACTTTCCTAGCTAGTTGTTCCAGTGATCAGATTTTGCTGATCACTGGGCTTTGTATTTGGTTTCTGTGTTCCTCCATTTTCTTGTGTGGCCAGAGGTAGTTTCTTTACTCACCAGTGGGAGTGGGGAGCACTGAGCTGCTTGTTTGTCCTCAGAGGAGTGGTTAGAAGCAGCAACTAGTAATTCGTCGGCCATTTTGGGTCATTTCCTGTTTTTCCAGCCCCCTGCTATAAAGCACGCTTTGGCAGGCTTTTCTGGCATTAGAGAACTAGGCATAGCTCCTCGTGGTCCCCTGCAGAGTTCCTAAGCCAACAGAGAGCAGAAAAAGCAACTTTCTTGATCATAAGTATTTTTTAAACTTTTTAGTTTGCATTTTTCGATCTTTTGAGCTTTTCGACTACTGTTTGTGCCTATATTACTGTTTTATTACCTTATTTTCCTGTTTTTGTGAGCTTATATTGATTGCACTTGTGGGCTAAAGTATTGCCTAAAGTAACAAACAGGCTAATACACTCAAGTGTACCAGCCTTTGATAGCAATTTAGTCAAAAACAAAGCATTTACTGCATTTTTTCTGTCTGTTTGCAAAAAAAAAAAAACAAAAAAATATTTCTCCTTTCCTAAACTTTCCTAGCTAGTTGTTCCAGTGATCAGATTTTGCTGATCCCTGGGCTTTGTATTTGGTTTCTGTGTTCCTCCATTTTCTTGTGTGGCCAGAGGTAGTTTCTTTACTCACCAGTGGGAGTGGGGAGTACTGAGCTGCTTGTTTGTCCTCAGAGGAGTGGTTAGAAGCAGCAACTAGTAATTTGTCGGCCATTTTGGGTCATTTCCTGTTTTTTCCAGCCCCCTGCTATAAAGCACGCTTTGGCAGGCTTTTCTGGCATTAGAGAACTAGGCATAGCTCCTCGTGGTCCCCTGCAGAGTTCCTAAGCCAGCAGAGAGCAGAAAAAGCAACTTTCTTGATCATAAGTATTTTTAAACTTTTTAGTTTGCATTTTTCGATCTTTTGAGCTTTTCGACTACTGTTTGTGCCTATATTACTGTTTTATTACCTTATTTTCCTGTTTTTGTGAGCTTATATTGTTGATTGCACTTGTGGGCTAAAGTATTGCTTAAAGTAACAAACAGGCTAATACACTCAAGTGTACCAGCCTTTGATAGCAATTTAGTCGAAAACAAAGCATTTACTGCATTTTTTCTGTCTGTTTGCAAAAAACAAAAAACAAAAATATTTCTCCTTTCCTAAACTTTCCTAGCTAGTTGTTCCAGTGATCAGATTTTGCTGATCACTGGGCTTTGTATTTGGTTTCTGTGTTCCTCCATTTTCTTGTGTGGCCATAGGTAGTTTCTTTACTCACCAGTGGGAGTGGGGAGTACTGAGCTGCTTGTTTGTCCTCAGAGGAGTGGTTAGAAGCAGCAACTAGTAATTTGTCGGCCATTTTGGGTCATTTCCTGTGTTTTCCAGTCCCTGCTATAAAGCACGCTTTGGCAGGCTTTTCTGGCATTAGAGAACTAGGCATAGCTCCTCGTGGTCCCCTGCAGAGTTCCTAAGCCAGCAGAGAGCAGAAAAAGCAACTTTCTTGATCATAAGTATTTTTTTAAACTTTTTGTTTGCATTTCTCGATCTTTTGAGCTTTTCGACTACTGTTTGTGCCTATATTACTGTTTTATTACCTTATTTTCCTGTTTTTGTGAGCTTATATTGTTGATTGCACTTGTGGGCTAAAGTATTGCTTAAAGTAACAAACAGGCTAATACACTCAAGTGTACCAGCCTTTGATAGCAATTTAGTCGAAAACAAAGCATTTACTGCATTTTTCTGTCTGTTTGCAAAAAACAAAAAAAACAAAAATATTTCTCCTTTCCTAAACTTTCCGAGCTAGTTGTTCCAGTGATCAGATTTTGCTGATCCCTGGGCTTTGTATTTGGTTTCTGTGTTCCTCCATTTTCTTGTGTGGCCAGAGGTAGTTTCTTTACTCACCAGTGGGAGTGGGGAGTACTGAGCTGCTTGTTTGTCCTCAGAGGAGTGGTTAGAAGCAGCAACTAGTAATTCGTCGGCCATTTTGGGTCATTTCCTGTTTTTTCCAGCCCCCTGCTATAAAGCACGCTTTGGCAGGCTTTTCTGACATTAGAGAACTAGGCATAGCTCCTCGTGGTCCCCTGCAGAGTTCCTAAGCCAGCAGAGAGCAGAAAAAGCAACTTTCTTGATCATAAGTATTTTTTTAAACTTTTTAGTTTGCATTTTTCGATCTTTTGAGCTTTTCGACTACTGTTTGTGCCTATATTACTGTTTTATTACCTTATTTTCCTGTTTTTGTGAGCTTATATTGATTGCACTTGTGGGCTAAAGTATTGCCTAAAAGTAACAAACAGGCTAATACACTCAAGTGTACCAGCCTCTGATAGCAATTTAGTCAAAAACAAAGCATTTACTGCATTTTTTTCTGTCTGTTTGCAAAAAAAAACAAAAAATATTTCTCCTTTCCTAAACTTTCCTAGCTAGATGTTTCAGTGATCAGATTTTGCTGATCCCTGGGCTTTGTATTTGGTTTCTGTGTTCCTCCATTTTCTTGTGTGGCCAGAGGTAGTTTCTTTACTCACCAGTGGGAGTGGGGAGTACTGAGCTGCTTGTTTGTCCTCAGAGGAGTGGTTAGAAGCAGCAACTAGTAATTTGTCGGCCATTTTGGGTCATTTCCTGTTTTTCCAGCCACCTGCTATAAAGCACGCTTTGGCAGGCTTTTCTGGCATTAGAGAACTAGGCATAGCTCCTCGTGGTCCCCTGCAAAGTTCCTAAGCCAGCAGAGAGCAGAAAGAGCAACTTTCTTGATCATAAGTATTTTTTAAACTTTTACTTTGCATTTTTCGATCTTTTAAGCTTTTCGACTACTGTTTGTGCCTATATTACTGTTTTATTACCTTATTTTCCTGTTTTTGTGAGCTTATATTGTTGATTGCACTTGTGGGCTAAAGTATTGCTTAAAAGTAACAAACAGGCTAATACACTCAAGTGTACCAGCCTTTGATAGCAATTTAGTCGAAAACAAAGCATTTACTGCATTTTTTCTGTCTGTTTGTCAAAAAAAAAAACAAAAATATTTCTCCTTTCCTAAACTTTCCTAGGTAGTTGTTCCAGTGATCAGATTTTGCTGATCCCTGGGCTTTGTATTTGGTTTCTGTGTTCCTCCATTTTCTTGTGTGGCCAGAGGTAGTTTCTTTACTCACCAGTGGGAGTGGGGAGTACTGAGCTGCTTGTTTGTCCTCAGAGGAGTGGTTAGAAGCAGCAACTAGTAATTCGTCGGCCATTTTGGGTCATTTCCTGTTTTTTCCAGCCCCCTGCTATAAAGCACGCGTTAGCGCAATTTAGAGCGGAGCTGCTACCGTTGCACACTAGGGCAGCGCCGGTTAATCAGATTTAAACTATTAGGGCTACCTAAAGTCCACTCTTCAAACTTTCCCTTAAAACTACCTTCCTCAAAGTATACTACTGTTCTATTTAGTGTATCCTACAACTATAAATTATCTCTACTTGACTCCCAAGTAGACTATTCTCTATCTGTATAGTGAAGCACTTGCTCCTACAGTACTTATCACCTCGATACAGCACTCTTGTTATAGAAAGTACCCCAAAAAAGCAAACCCCATTTCTTGGTCACCCACATCCCCAGAACCTTTTCTTAAGTTTTTCTGTCTATTCCTTCTAGCATGTCGAGGGATCAGTTGCTAATGTCCTCTCTTGCTCAGCTGGTGAACCTGGGAATATTGAGGCAATGTTACAATTGCCTCATGTACACAGACAACCCTCTCCTCCTCCCACAAAACACAAATACATGCGAGAGATGCAACTATACGGCCAAACTGGAGGCTGAGCTCTCTCAACATAGGACTGGCATGACCAGACAGGAGGAGAAGGTAACCACACACACTATAGACCCAGTCTCACATAATACCATCACAACCTCAAATCATACACATAAACACACAAAGACATACTCGGAGGCTCTGATCAAAAATCTACCAAAACAGCAGAGGCCACCAAAGCAGACACCCAAACAACTACCACCTCAGAATACAACACCTGCAACACATAGACCACACAGTCAGAGTGTCAAGCAGTCACAGCCCTTAAGGCCAAACACAATGCCAGACACACTAGTCATTGGTGACTCCATAGTCAGACACACTGACGTCCCCGCCACCAGACTGAGTAAGGAGAAGGTCACAGTAAGCTGCCTGTCAGGTGCTAGAATCCGCCACATAACGCATGCACTCAGGTCTCTCAACAGCAGGTACAAGTACGACTCAATCATTGTCCACGCTGGTGTTAACAACCTGAGACGTACCTCCTTGGACTACATGAAAAGAGACATAGAGGAGCTCTCTGATTATGTAGCCCAAGCAGGTATGACCCTGACCTTGAGCAGTATCCTACCTTCACCAAGAATGATGCCACAATACAGAGATAAGATGATCAGCTTTAACAATTGGCTTAAACTCTGGTGTCATTCAAAGGGGATCCAATGTCTGTCTGCCTGGGATGACATGCTGGACAAGCCACGCTGCTTCGCAAGGGACGGCTTGCACTTGTCACCCCTGGGATTCCAGATTTTGGCAAAGGCTCTTGCCACCCCATAGTGCCTTTTTTAGGCAAGGCTCAAATTCTAAACCTACCACCCTAGAACAAAACAAAGAAAAAAAACTAAGGGTAATGCTGCTCAATTCCAGAAGTCTCAACCTCAAGATGCACGCACTCGAGGCCCTTCTCAGTATGGAGAACATCGATGTCTGTGCTGTGACAGAAACCTGGTTCAAGGCTCCTGAGAGCACCCCAGCACTATCAGGTTTTACCTCATATCATGCGTCCGCCCCAAAACCCGGACAATACCAAGAAAGGAGGAGGGGTATCCATATTCATCAAGGACACCCACACCTCAAGATTGGTGGCATCGCACAATGCATCGGAAACCATCCAGGTGCAATTAACCATAGGCAAGATTGCTCTGCAATTTGTAGCATGTTACAGGCCACCCTCGCAAACTCAGGAACCTCATATGGCCTTCCTGAAAACACTGGAGGGGATAAATGTATCTCCGAACACCATCATACTAGGTGACTTCAACTACCCTAATATAGACTGGGAACACTACTCAAGCCCAAACACTCTAGCCCAAAAGTTCCTGGAATTCATAAACTCAAATGCCATGGAACAACTAGTCACCATCCCCACAAGAGGAGAAAACATACTTGATCTCATCATCACGAACATGGGAGCACAATGTTCAACGCCGGAAGTATACCCCTCACTGGTGAGATCTGATCACAAACTAATCTCGCTGGAGGTCCTCATCCCGCCCCCACCCGAAATTAAAAAGACCACAGTAAAGAACTTCTCGAAAGCCGACTTCACACTTCTAAAGACTAGTGTGGTCTCCTTTAAGGCCCCTGAGCCGGCGGTTAACATTACTCAAACCACTGAATCACTTACAAATGCCTTCTACCAGCACCTGCAGGGCTGCATGGATCAGGCAATCCCAAGCAAAACAAAGACTCTTTGTACCAAAGGCAAGCGTCCAGTCTGGTGGACCCCAGCCATAAACAAACTCTACAACAAAAGGAGAAAGCTACTACAAGACAGAGCAAAATCGTTAAAAGGTAAGACACCGCTGATCACTATAAGTAAAAAGCTAAGAGCTCTCATAAAATCATCCAAAGCTAATTTTGAGAAAAATAGCTAAGGACTCTAAAGACAACCATAAGGCATTCTTTAGCTATGTCAGAAACCTAGGAGGAAACTCCCAGATATGCTCAGAATTAGTTCAAAATGATGTGAAGATTACTGATCCTACAGACATTGCCAACATACTGGCTGACAGGTTCAGTGCAAACTTCTCCCCTCCGCACTAAAGGAGAGATATCTATACCAAATGATTGTAGCCCCCAAACATCTCTAACGCCCAGGTGAGAACTGCTCTCTCCAAGGCAAAGAACACAGCATCCATGGGACCTGATGGTGTCCCCGGCTGTGTGCTCCATGAACTCAACGAGGAATTAAACCCACAGTTAGGACAGCTGTTTAATCTTAGTCTCACCTCCGGATACGCACTCCAGGGAGTGGCGCACAGCAACTGTGGTCCCACTCCACAAAGGCGGTGCCTCCACCGACCCTGGAAATTACCGTCCCATTAGCTTGACAAGCCTTATCTGCAAAGCCATGGAGAGGATCATAATGGATCTCATAAATAAAGACATAGGGAACTTGCAGACTTTGGATCCAACCCAGTTTGGCTTTGTCAAAGGCAGATCATGCCTTTTAAACTTGGTTGACTTTTTCAAACAGTCACCAAGGCCATTGACGAGGAAAGGCAGTCCATACAGCCTACTTAGCCCTGCCGAAGGCTTTGGATACAATACCTCACTGGGGTATCATTCGAAAACTCATCAGCTTAAATGTAAACCCATACATTACAAGATGGGTTGCAAACTGGCTGAGTGACAGAACCCACAGGGTCAGAGTTGCTGGCGCCATGTCAGACTCAAAGCCTGTCACAAGTGGTGTCCCACAGGGCTCAGTCCTGGGCCCACTCTTGTTTGGCATCTACTTTTCTGAAGTACAAGCAAACACAGGAGGGTTATGGCTGACAAAGTTTGCAGATGACTGCAAACTGGGCGCCGTAGTTGAAAACACATCCAACACAGATATCCTTCAGAAGGGTCTCACAGAAATGGATAACTGGTGCCAGAGCCATGGCCTAAAGTTAAATGCCAAGAAATGCATAGTCATACCCTTCGGGAAAAAGAAGGTTACCCCTAGCTACCATATAGGTGGCAATCCCCTGAACACAGAAGAAGTTATTAGGGACCTGGGAACCCAGGTTGACAGTAGCCTTTCATTCGACACTCATATTGCTAAAGTAGTTAGGAAGACCTTCTACATTGCCCACCTTATCATGAAGGGATTCACATCTAGATCAAGGGAAGTCATAGTCTCCCTATACTCATCACTCATCAGACCAATGATCGAGTACAATGCCCCATTCGGAATGTATCTGACCCGACACTTGCAGCAGCTGGAGAGGCCACAAAAGTTCCTCACCAAAAGGATAAAGGGTCTCAAAAATCTGTCTTATGCTGCCCGACTGAAAGACCTCCAGTTATATTCAGTTGCTTACCGCTTGCTCAGAGGTGACCTATGCCTGACATGCAAGGCCATGTCAAACCCAGATTTGATGAACATGCTTCATCTCAAAAAATCTAGATCCCTCAGAGCCACAAGGGCGGGAGACTTAAACCTCGACACGGTTATTAATAGGACATGCTGGAGGGATAGATTCATCACCCAAAGACTCCCTATGCTGTGGAACAAAATCCCGGTTTATGTGAGGCAGAGCACCTCGCTGGCCTTGTTCAAGAGGAATCTTGACCAATGGATGGGAGATCGCAGATACACCCCAGGGGTTACCTCAGTGTCACTGCTCGACAGAGGCACAGCAAAATAATGGGCATAGTTTCTCCAAACTAAAGGGGTGGCGTAAGCCACAAAACTATGGGCTAGGCTTACAAATGCCCTCGGACAGATAGCCTAGTATGAACCTATGAACCTATGGTGACTGCTTCAAAGTAGTCTATCAAGTTTAGGAGACATGATCTGCCTTTTACAAACCCAAACTGGGTGGGGTCCAGAGTTTGGAGATTACCAATGTCTTTGTTTATAAGTTCCATGATGATACATTCCATGACCAGGCTCGTTAGGCTAATGGGCGGTAGTTCCCAGGGTCCATGGTGCCTCCCCCTTTATGGAGTGGAATAACCATTGCTGTGCGCCATTCAGTGGGCACAAAGCCTGAGGTGAGACTATGATTAAACATGGTGCTTAGGTGGTGTGCCAGTTCATTCTGTAGTTCATGCAGAATGCAGTCTGGGATGTTATCAGGTCCCATGGATGCTGTGTTCTTGGCTTTGGAGAGTGTGTTTATTACCTGTGCAGCCGTGATTACAGGAACTTTGCATTCTTCTGGTATAGAGATGGGCCTTTTAGGGGGTGAGGGGGGTAAAGTTCGCACTGAACCTATCTGCCAGGATTTTGGCAATATCAGTTGGTTCTGTATATTTAGTGCCATTGTGTTGTAACTCAGAGCAGATCTGAGTGTTGCCATTGAGATTCTTGACTTAGCTATAGAATGCTTTATGATTGTCTTTAGAATCAGTGGTGATTTTGTTTTCGTAACTAGCTTTGGAAGATTATATGAGGGATCTCAGCTTCTTACTGAGATTGACCAGGGAGTTCCTCCAATCATGGGATTTTACTCTTTTTTGCAACAGTTTATTTCTTCTGTTGTAGAGTTTGTTTATGGCAGGGGACCACCAGACTGACTTCCTTGTTTTGGAGGATAGCATCTTGGTTCTGTTAGGTATAGCACGATCCATGCTCTCATGTAAGTGCTTATAAAAGTGCATTTGTGTAAACCACTGGGACGAGCAGTTGACGCTTCCTTGGCAACAGAGCAACTCCCCTGTTGCATATTCATATCTCCAGCACTGGTGGAGCCGAAAGTATCACTAGTTTTATATACACTCCTAAGCTATGTGTGAACTACACTAGTAATTTGGTATATTTAGCATACTGTAATCAATGTACATGTTTCTACATAGAGAAAACAAATAGGACATTAAAGGAACATATATTGGAAATCAAGATGCCACTAGTCCCCTATATAGACATGTATTGTCTTATGAAGGACATACATTCAGCTTTTTAGTTTTACAGATGTTTGCAGTACATGCCAGAGGGGATGATATTATGAATAAGGTAGAAAATGCTGAGTTAAGATGGATTACCAACTTACAGGCATAAAGGAAACTTGGACTAAATGGAAATGTGACTTTAAGACCTTTATTTAAGGCACATAGATTATTGAATGAATTGATTTATTGTTTTTGTTAATTACTTGATTATTTCTTTAAGGTTTTCTATATAAAGGACATCATGATGCATTTGTTTGTATGTCTAAAGAAGTGCATTGACGTTTTAGCATGAAAAAGCTTACTTTTTAAATAAATACTTGTTTTTTATGGTTCGTACATTTTTGTCTTTTTGTTTGCTCACTGAGTTGTGGATGTACTGACCTTAATTCACCTGGGTTGATTTTTTACTTTGCAATGATTTTACACACTCTGGATGTCAACAGGCAATTGGGATACTACAGGACAAAAGCCTTCAGGAATTGAAATTAATATTTATAAGAGAAAGGAAACACACTGTTCTGTATCAATTTTGGTAACAGCTTTACCATTCTCTTAGCTAGATAGTATAAACATTTTTTTAATCATGGTGTAAAACTGATATGGGTCTATATGAAGCTCGGTCTAAAGGGTCTTTACCCTCTTCGGGTAATATAGTCACTATAGCTTTTTTTCCAAGATGATCTTCCAGATCTTTGGGCTTTCTTCCCTTCCAACTTCTAAACTTTCACAGGAATACCATTTGTTTATAGATAAATACTAGGCTAGCTGCCTTTGTTGGCCATTTTAAGCCTAGCCAATTTTCCTCAGAGATGAAAATCAAACCCTATACCTTGGGTTCATGAGGTAAACACCTTAACCAGTATGCCAACCCCCAACCTTTGTTCTTGTTTACTTCCCTGTAGATTGATTCTTTTCTTCACTTTTATCTCACCTCTTCCCATCTTAGCTATTAATTGTTAAAACTCATTTGCCTCTAACCTTGGCATAATTAAGTCTTCCATAAATATATCCTTTTGCATGGTTTCCAAATTCCTGTGCTTTATACAGATGTACAATTTTTAATAAAATGTTCAAAATATTTCTAATATCTCTATAGGATCTCTGATTATTTTTTTCTTGTCATAAACTCCTTGCAATAACAAAACATTGTTGCAGACAAGTGAAGCGGGACCAGGACAGACCATCAGAAATGTAAACTTCACCTTAGGATTTCCATGAATTACTCCAGCTGTGTGAAGCACCTCAAGTAGATCGTTTGCCTCATTTCAGTGCTGACAGCTAAAGAAATTCTTTGTAAACAGGCCTGGAAAATGCATGATGCATGCCTTTTCATTTGGATTGGAATGTTCTTCTGTGCTTTTCCACTGATATTTAGGGTTCTTCCAAAGATCCAGAAGATCTCCCCAAAGATTATAATGGTGACATCCATTTGGCACAGGTAACAGTATTCTCCCTTCTTCTGAAACTGACCAAGCGCAATTATAACAGACAGGATTTATTCACTGAAAACAGTTTGTTTTGGTATACCTCAATGTGAAAACTCTTCAGTTGTTTGCCTGGATGACAGAATCTGATACCTTTTAAGCACTTTAATCCTGAGGATGTGCAGCAGGTACTGAAGGAAGATAAAAACTGCCATTAAGAAATAATATGTGTAAGTGGAAAAGATTTTCTAGTTGGTACCGTTCAAAGAACCAAGACCCTCTGAAGGTCCAGCTACCACTGTTTCTTGATTACTTGTGAGAGTTACAATATTTTGACATTTGTTTCTCCTCTACAATGGTTCATTTGTTGGTCATATTTGCTTGGATGCCCTTGGATCCCTTGCCCTTCTAATAAGCCACAAATCAAGCAGTTTTCGAAAGGGGTTTTACATATCTTGCTGCCTAGAAAACAGGTGGCTCCTCGAGATTTAAAATTTTTGCTTGAAAAGCTTACTCATTTTCAGTTTGAACTTGTGCATTAGGCTAAATCGAGGTTTTTCACATGGAAGACTTTGTACTCACCGCACGTGTTCTTGCTCCGACTTCAACTAGGAGAGTATTTGAATTACAAGCACTTAGGTGAGGCAGCTCTACCCCATTTTCCTTAAGAACATGGTTTCCCTAAGAACTATCCTCTCTTTTATGTCTAAAGTGGTTCAATTTTGTTTGAGCATGTCTATTAACCTCCGTCTTTTTTCCTAATCTGAAAAACAAGGAAGAAAAAGTTCTTCATAATCTGAATGTTCAAAGGCAGCTCATATATTATCTAGACAAAATTCAGTCCTTCAGGAAAGCCAGCTGGGTGTTATATTCGTAAGTAAACACAAGTTATAAAGAACAATCAGTCTGTAGATGATTACAAATTTAGGCAGTAATCAGAGGACCTTGTATCTTGTATCTGTGAGGTAAAATCATTAACCACTATACCAACTCCTCCCACTCTGTTCTCAGTCTCGCTTTTTTTTTCTTAAAGGTTCCAAGGTTTAAAATGTTGTCCCGTAAAACCCCATTACGTCTGGGTCCTTTGCTAGGAAGTGACAATAAAAATCAAAGCAAACTATTTCTAGATGGTTGTCTCATGCTGCTTTGTTTTGTTGTTCTCATTGTAATAAGCCATTTTCAGGCAGGGTTATATCCCAGTCCACTAAGGCTTTGGTTTCTTTGGTGGCTTTCTGTAAAGGGACAGACTACAGGTATTCTAGAGGCAGCAACTTGCTTCTCTGTTGTACCTTTACAGAGCATTATAAAATGGATTCCTTTTCCAGGTCCAGCACAGGCTTTGTAAGGACCATTCACCAAGGGCTCATGGATTCTTAATTAGTTAATCCTTCGTCCTTGTTAAGGTAGGGTAGTCTACCTAAACACATTAAGCTGCTGCAACAGTAATTTAATGCTGAACATAGTAAAGTTATGTAATTAAAATTATCATAACAGTAGATGCCCCAACAGATCACTTTTCAGTAGTCATATCCTCTCTCAAACCTCCTGTTTTTTTCCTATTTATTGCATTGCCAGGGTGTATATGTATACACCATAGTGTATATTTTTTCCCTTTTGGTTATATTTCATAGCATTTTTCTTTCAGGGCTAAGCCTCCCTTTTTGGAGCAAGAAATCTCTAAGCTCTTTTCATTCTAACTGTCCTTTATATGGTGCTCCTCTCAAGGTCCTGACAGTTGCACCCTGTGGGGAGACGAGCATTGGCTTTAAAAAGCTGATGGTATCAACGAGCAAGGACCAATATAGTGACCTATTAGAACATCTACTACTTTGGTAAGTTTGCTTAAGCAAATGTTCGTCCATATCATGCATGTCCATACATTTCTTTAGAAATCTACCTTATTGTGTAATATTTTCCCTTCTAGGCATCTCCTTATACATTCTCAATATTGCAAATGAGGTGCCAGTACCCACTCATAAATATTCCCTACTGAAAAAAAGAATTTAATGTTCCATCTGTGTTGGCTATCTTTATTCTTCATTAACCTGCAGGTCTCTGTTCCGACCCTTGGAACTGACTCGGCCACTTCACTAGCTTGAGAGTTGAACCTCGAGCTCCTCCTCCCTACCCATGATGCCTCTATCCACCCAAATACCTCAGATCGCGTTTGCTATCACTATATATCCTCTGTCCACTACAAATAAACAATCAAATGGTAGAACAGGAAAGAACAACAGGAGCTCAAACAAGAACAAAGGTTCCATGAACATATCCATCAGGTCACTCAAACTTTAGGACTGGGGGAAGGGGGAGATTAATGAAAAATGAAGATAGACAACACAGATGGAATGTTATAGTAAGAACATAATTTCTTTATTTGATGTTGTCATCTTCATTCATTCATTAACCTGTATGACAGAGTGCCCAGCTACAGGAACCCCAGGTGATCCTCATGGAAGGATATTCTGGAGCACAGCAGAGCCAAAAGAAGACCTATTCCTGGAAATGATGTCCAATTTATAATGAGTAGTGAATGTATGAGGATTAGACCATGCAGCCACTGCACAAATGTCATTAACAGAAACTCCTGACCAAAAGGCATGAGAAGTTGCCACAGACCTTGTAGAGTGAGCCTTACTCTGATCAGGTACAGGGATGTTCTTTGAAGAATAAACAAAAGAAATATGGTCTTTTAACCATCTCACCAAAGAGGGCTTAATAACTGCTTTACCTTTTTTATTGTCTGAAAATGATATGAGCAATTGTTCCAATTTCCTGAAATTCTTAGTTTTTTCTAAGTAAAAACAGAATTGTCTATGCACATCAAATAAATGAAGAGTGTATTCTCCTTTATTCTGGAAGTTTGGGAAGAAAACAGGAAGATTGATGGAGTGACTGATACTGGCTTCTGTAGCAACTTTAGGCAAGAAGGATGGGTTGGTGCGTAAGGTTACCCTATCTTTGTGAAAAAGTAAATACGGGAACTTGGAGGAAAGGGTCTGTAACTCAGAGAGTCTTCCTGCTGAAGTAATAGCCACCAGAAAAAGCATCTTCCATGAGAGAAACTTTAAATCTACTGTGGCTGCTGGTTCAAAAGGGGGGTGAACCAGACCCTGTAACATAACAGTCAAATCCCAAGGGGGAGTAGGATCCTTAATGAGGGGACAGAGTAGAAAGGTACCCTTAAGGAAAGCTTTACAAAGTTTTGATGAAGCTAATGAGGAAGAGTCCTCCCTTAAATAGTTGGAAATTGCAGCTAACTGAACTTTGACAGTGGAAAAACTAGCCCCATCATTGAAAAAGGAAGCCAAAAATTCCAACACCATAGGGATGGGGGCCATAAAGGGGTCTATCTGTTTCTGTTGGGCCCCTACAGAAAACCTTTTCCACTTACTCTTATAAATCTTCCTGGTGGAGGGTTTGTGAGCAGAAATCAAGATCGTCTGGACAGAGGACGAAAGCCTGGGATGTCTGGCCGTCAGTGAAATTGGAGAAACCATGCGGTTAGTTTTGGGCCTTGATGTTTCGGGTGAGGGTGCCCCAAGGGGTGAGATAAAAGATCCAGAGCTGGATCTAGTGTCACCGGAAGGCAAATCAGATGAGACCAAAGATAAGTGAATTAGACTTCGAGGCCAGAAAGGGGCAATGGGGATAACTTTCCTCTTCAACCAGGATGCCTTCTGCAAAAACTTGGGAATTAGGGGCAATGGGGGAATGCATAGAATAGACCGGGGGCAAACATGGACTACAGCATCCCTTAGGGACTATCCTTGAGGAGGGATTAAGGCAAAGTACCTGCTGCATTTGTTATTGAGAGGAAAGGTTAAGAGGTTGCAGCAGGGCTGACCTCATTTCTGGAAGATCATGTTTGCCGTGGATTGGTTCAAAGACCACTCATGAGGCATCAGTAGGACTAGGCTGAGCCTGTCCGCTAGAATGTTGGACTCTCCCAGAATGTATTTTGCCACTAGAAAGCAGTTGGCAGAGATTCCCCATTGACACACTCTCATAGATTCTCGACACAAGGGTAAAATCTGGTTCCTCCCCGTTTGTTGATATACCAGACCACTGACATACTGTCCATCTGTACTGCAGTAGTCCTTACAGGAAGAAAGCTGTGTAGCTCCTGCAATACAAAAAAAAAATTATCTTATGTCTGTGACATTGATATGCAAGTTGGTCTCCTGGGATATCCACGTGCCTTGAACCGTCAGACCCAGATAGCACCCCCCACCTTGTCTGGGAGGCATCCATGGTCAACATGGCATTTTAAGAAGGAATAATGAAGGGCTGTCCTTGAATAATGTTTGCAGAGTGAAACCACTATATCAGGGATTCTTTGCATACTCAGGAAAGTCTGATGGGAAGGCTTAGAGGATTTCTGCATAAGGACCATTGTACCGCAAACATCCATTGCAAGATTCGCATGTGATGACAGACAAAAGAGGTATTGTGGTCACCACAAAGCTGAAAGCACTGAGAACCAAACTCTCTTGGGGGGGGGGGGGTTGGTATGGCTAGAATTTGTATGACGTGAAAGCACAGGCTTGATATTCGATCCACTGTTAGATAAGCCCAAGAAACTGTGGTGTCCAGCTGTGCTTCTATGAATTGCATCACTTGAACCGGTTCCAAATGGGATTTCTCCAAACTGAAGGTTGTGCCACAGTGTGGAGTCATCTGTAAAAGGTAATCCTTGGCCTGAATAAGATGATGCCTGGTTGGAGCAGTCAAAAGCCAGTCATCCAGACAGGGAAATATTTGGAATCCCTGCAGCCTGTGATGAGCTGCAACCACTGCCAAGCATTTGATGAACACCTTGGGGGCTGTGGTGAGACTAAACAAGAGTGATCTGAATTGAAAATGACCGGCTTCCAGCCTGAAATGAAGAAACCTTCTGGAGTGTCTGTCCATCTTAATGTGGTAGTACGCATCCTTCAGGTCTATTGAGCACATCCAGTCGTTCGTCCTCAGTAGAGGTAGGATGGACTGAACCATAACCATCCTGAACTTCGTGTTTTTTGTTCAGGGTTGGCAGGTCCAGAATGGGTCTCAGGTCCCCTATCTTTTTGGGTAACAAAAAGAACCTTGAGTAAACACCAGATCCGACTTGATTGGGAGGGACCTCCTGGATGACTCTTTTTTGCAGCTATTTTGCAATTTCTGCAGCTGCAGCCTCCCCTCTGATTGGGCAGTACATCAAAGGAGGATACATTTTTGTCTTGGTATCTCTAAAAAGGAAATGAAGTATCCTCTGGATATGATCCTTAGCACCCATTGATTGTTTGTGATGGCTTCCCAGGCTTCTGGGTGCAAGGAAAAGCACCCGCTGACTGCCTCCAGAGGAAGGCAGTCAGGCAACCATTCAGGACCGCTGAAAGGGTCTGTCCAAGAAGAGATCAAGACCCTTGGTTCTGTGGACCCCCTCGCCCACGTGAGTAGCATCTACCATTTTGGTTATTTCTCCCTCTGCCTCTGGAGGGAAATTCTCCCTGAGAATCCTGAAAAGGACCCTGAGATTTCTTGATATACGTCATTTTACTCCCATTCTGGTTCCGAAGGACCTGTGTGGAGTAGAAAAATGGATTCTGATAGCAGATAGAGTCTTCCCCTCTTTCTCACTGTGGAATAGTGTGTCTCATACAGTGGGCCCAAACAAGGTTGAGCTGTCAAAAGGCGCACTGATGAAGGATGACTTGAAAGGTTCTGTAAAGTCACACAGCTGCATCCAGGCATAATGCCTTATGGCAATGGCAGAACCGGCAGCCCTTGAGGTACCCTCTGCTGAGTGGGATATCAACCTCATGAATGCATGTGACAGAGATTGGAGGGTGGTCAGTCTGGAGGAGAAAACCTTCTGATCCTCTGCTGACATGGACCCCGGAGTAGAGCTAGAGAGTTCTTTGACTAAGTCCCTCTGTTGCCTCAAAGTGGGACAAGTAGTTTAGTGCTTTCATGGTTAAAGTGGCTGAAGCATACACTCTCTTACCAAATCTGTCCAAAGCCTGAGACTCCCTGTTAGGGGGATGGACAGAGGAGCTCTCTTGGGCCAGCTCCTTTTTGGTGACTGCCACAACAACCATGGCATCTACCGGAATGCCATTAGTCCAAAAAGCTTTGTCCTGGGGAGCACTCAAGATTTTGTCCATGCGCTTGGGTATGGGATCTACTTTGTTCAGTTCCTTCCATGCCCTAGAAGACATCAGCTTAATGAGCGGGTCTGCAGGGGGACACCCCAGGATGTAGATGGGCCGAACCTGAAAGCCTCCGACAGGACTGATTCCTCTGGGGAGGGGTTTTGGGAAGACCATCCACCTCTTTGGTGGAGGATTTCTAAGATGTCTCCAATGGAGACATCATCCGGTGGAGATCGTGGGGACCCTTTCCCCTTCCTCTCGCACAGTCTATTCTGAGGAACCTCCTCGGTGGGATGCTCCTGGGAGGTGTCAGAGGATGTGTGGAAGTCCACAGAAAGGCACTTTGGAACGAAGATGACAACATCAGATTTTGTTATTTCTCCCAAAATTCTCTTAAGCTCCATAAAAAGCAGTTTTAGGTGGAATATAAATGCTCACCACCATAATCCTCCACCTCCCATGCCAGTAACCCCTTCTTCTTCTTTTGGCTGCTCCTGTTAGGGGTCACCACAGTGGATCATCTGTTTCCATTTCTTCCTGTCCTCTGCATCTTGCTCTGTCACACCAACCACCTGCATGTCCTCTCACACCACATCCATAAACCTTATCTTAGGCCTTCCTCTTTTCCTGTTACCTGGCAGCTTCATCCTTAGCATCTTTTTCCCAATATACCCTGCATCCCTCCTCAGCACATGTCCAAACCAATGTAATCTTGCCTCTCTGGCTTTGTCTCCAAACCTTCCAACCTGGGCTGACCCTCTAATATACTTACTCCTAGTCCTGTCCACCCTCATCACACCCAGTGCAAATCTTAACATCTTTAACTCTGTCACATCCAACTCTGAATCCTGCTTTTTTGTCAGTGCCACTGTCTCCAACCCATATGACACAGCTGGTCTCACTACCCTCTTGTAGACCTTCCCTTTCACTCTTACTGGTACTCGTCTGTCACAAATCACTCCTGACACTCTTTTCCAACCACTCCATCCTGCCTGTACTCTCTTCTTCACCTCTCTTCCACACTCATCATTACTCTGAACTGTTGCTCCCAAGTATTTAAACTCATCCACCTTCACCACCTCTACTCCCTGCATCCTCAACATTCCTCTATCCTCCCTCTCATTTACACACATATATTCTGTCTTAGTCCTGCTGACCTTCATTCCTCTTCTCTCTAGAGCATATCTCCACCTCTCCAGGGTCTCCTCCACCTGTTCCCTACTCTCACTACAGATCACAATGTCATCTGCAAACATCATAGTCCATGGGGCTCCTGTCTGATCTCATCTGTCAATCTGTCCATCACCATTGCAAATAAGAAAGGGCTCAGAACTGATCCTTGATGTAATCCTACCTCCACCTTAAACGCATCCATCACTCCCACCGCAGACATCACCGCTGTCACACTACCCTCGTTCATATCCTGTAGCACTCTTACATACTTCTCTGACACTCCCGACTTCCTCATACAATACCACAACTCCTCTCTAATCACCCTGTCATATACTTTCTCTAAGTCCACAAAGACACAATGCAACTCCTTCTGACCTTCTGTATACTTCTCCATCAACACTCTCAGAGCAAACATCACATCTGTAGTGCTCTTTTCCTAGCATGAAACCATACTGTTGATCACTAATCATCACCTCCCTTCTTAACCTAGCTTCCACTACTCTTTCCCATAACTTCATGCTGTGACTGATCAATTTAATCCCTCTGTAGTAACTACTTAAAACCACAAATTTACTGTTATGGTCTTTATTCCCTCTTCTATCATTAATGAAACCACTACAGCAGTCAGTATTATTACTCCCATTTTCCTTTGTGCCTGAGATGTTGCTGAATGTCCACCCTGAAATCTTTCTTTGTCAAAATTTGCACGCTTATTTCTAACTGTGTGTGTTCATCATATTGATCACTGCTGCAGTAGCCTTAGTTATATTGGTTATATCCTGCCAAGGCTATAACAGCCGACCAGCTCCCAAAGCTTCTGGGCACCTTCCATGTCCCTAAACTGTCAGGTCGAGTTGAGCACACTAAAAGACAACTTTTGAGTGCCAAGTCCTTCAGAGCTTTAAAGATGCTGAACTGTATGCTTCTCTAAGGCTTTCAAGGATTGACTGTCAGCTTAGTGCTGTTTCTTTGCTGGGCAGATAAATTCCCTTTGGGAAAACCTTTCATTTTTTAAATGTTGTGTTTTATCAATTTCCTCTTCAGGAAAGTTATTTTAAAGCTAGGATTTTTGTGTTTTAATGGACTATCGTGAGATTGTCTTACTTTATAAAAAAAGTGCTTTTTTTCCCTGTCAGTTTAAACGTTGTGTAATAACTGAAAACCATTTTTGTGGCGAAATTATGTTTATTTTACTTTTGGGGGGGCTGAGTAAGTGTTTTAAAGTGCTTTTTACTGTGAAAAAAGTGACTCTTAAAGACATATAGTTTTTACTTGCATTTGCTGCTTGTCTTCCTTAGGAGACAGGCACCATTTATGGATTGACCATGGAACAAACTACTGGTCCCACTGTTGGTCCTTCTTCCAGCCACAAAAAAAAAAAAAAAAAAAAAAAAAAACAAAACAAAAAAAAAAAGCAATTTCCAATACAACAGCCTACTAATTTGTCCCAGCTGCAGGTTATTGTCTATGTTATGGTCATTTCTTGTACTTGAGACCACTCCTCTTTTACCCTGATCCCTCTGGTGTAGCACCTACAGCCACTATGGACGGAGGGTTAGCCATGTCCTCTGTGACTGTTGTAGTCCCCTCAGTAGGCAAAGGAGAGCCACTCTTGTCGGTCCTGGGAGAGGGAACATGGAAGGCTTCCCTGTTATGCCAGTGTGCTGTTCCCATCCCCGGGGAAGCTCGTGCTGCCATTAGTAACACTAATGTTTCTTTTGACAGGAAAAATGGGGCCAGAAAACTAAGCATGTCTCTACACCTCCTCATATTTCCTTAGATAGGAGTAGTTTACAGGGTCTGGCATATGGTTTAATTCAGGCTGTTGATCGTAAGTAATTTATAGTAAAAGAAAGAGTGATATCTTTTTTCTTGAAGAGATTCAAGATTCTGAATCTGAACAAGAAGATAAATGGACAGAGACCATCTCCTCAGATGTCTGATTCAGACTCAGTTCCTCAGACTATTGCTAAAATGCACCAGTGTTTTCAGAAAATACTATTGAGTTTTTACAGAAGGAATTTCCCGAGCCTACACCCAGTCCTACTGTTCCATCTGCTTTAGAAGATGTGTGTGTTACTGCCTACATTTTTCCTGACAGCCAGCTGCCCCTAAAAAGCCAGACAGAAGGTATAAAGTTCCTCAGTCTTAAAGTTTTATACACTATTTCCAAACCTGACCCAGAAACCATTGTTTTAGTTGAACCCACTGCTGCTAAACACATAGTTAATTCCAGTCATTCTGTTTTTGATAAGGATAGGGAAAAATGCATACTTCTGCGGTTTTGATTTTCAGAATTTTGAATTTGTAGTTTCTTTTTGTGAGGAAAAATCAGCTTTAAATAATAGTTTCTTCCATTGCATAGGAACTACTCATTGTTTACAGTATGTGAATGACTGCTGATAATTCTTCCAGAGCTATGGTCACTAGTACTGTTTTGAGGAAGTTTGCATGGCTCTAGTCACAGAACCTCCCAGATGATGTTAAACATGAGATTTTTTTTTTGGACCCTCTGCTGCAGGGGTGATCAAAAAGTGTTATGAAAGGGATAAGCTGATCCAAGGAATCTCTTAAGATTTTTCACCCTCCTTTTCAAAATTTTCTATAGGATTCTTCAACTCCTCATCCAATTTGTCAAAAAGAAGAAAACAAAGTCTCAACAAAATACAGGTAAAAAGAAGTTTTGTTTTGCCATAATGTTTCATCTGTGTTGTTGATCTTCACTAATTCTTAACTTTGGGCTCAGTTCTGAGCCTCAGAACAGACTTGGCCATTTATTTCAGCTCACGCCTTCCAAAATTCTCAAGCTAGGCACTACCAATGATGTTCTTCTGAAATTACCTCAGGTCGGGTTTGCCAAAGACAGTGACAGAGAGATAATGAAATACAAGAGATACCATATCTGATTCTATATAATGAAGCCAGTCTTTTGGAACATTTGGTCCACTAAGAATCTTAGGTAGGGGGTGGGACAGAGTCCCTAGTAACCTGAATCTTGGGAGGTCTCATGGAAGGATATTCCGGAGGACCATTGAACCGAAGGATGCATGTCCCCTAGAGATCTGGTCCAATTTGTAATGAGTTATAAAGGTATAAGCAGATACCCATGTAGCTGCTACACAAATGTCATCTAAGGAAGCTTGGGCATGAAAAACTGTGGAAGCAGCTACAGCTCTTGTCGAATGAGCTTTTACAGAAAGTGGTGAAGTCCCATTGAATTATAAACAAAAGTAATGCAATCTCTAAACCATTTAGCTAGTATAACCTTGGAAACTGGGTTACCTAATGAAAGAGAGGAAAAGGCAACAAACAAATGGTCAGATTTCCTGATAGCTTTTGTTCTGTGAAGGTAGAAACGAACTGTCTATGGAAGTCTAATAAGTGCAGGAAGTATTTTCCCTTATTGGAGGAATTAGGAAAAAATGAGTGGTAAATGTAAGGTTTGATTGATGTTGGATTCCAAAACAACCTTCGGTAAAAAGGAAGGATTCGTTCTAAGAGAAACCTTTTCTTTGTGAAATATTAGATGGGGGAGTTGCAGGACAAGGCTTGAATTTCTGATACTCTTCTGGCTGAAGTAATTGCTAATAGAAATAGCATTTTTCAGCTAAAAAATTTTAATTCACAGGTAGCCGAAGGTCCGAAAGAAGGTAATGTGAGGCACTGAAGGACCAAGAGTAAATCCCATGGGGCACAAGTTTC
Source organism: Protopterus annectens (assembly GCF_019279795.1). Lineage (NCBI taxonomy): Eukaryota > Metazoa > Chordata > Ceratodontiformes > Protopteridae > Protopterus > Protopterus annectens. The sequence continues at coordinate 335,093,551 of NC_056747.1, read as the reverse complement.
TTTAAAATGTGGCTTTAGCATGACTGTTCCTTTTAAAAAGGCCTTACACAGTTTATGGGAGAGTAGACACATCAAAACCAATATGAGAGTTGGATATCACAGCCAGGTGTACTCTAATGGTGGAAGCTAAGGAGCCAGACTGATAAAGAAAAGCCAACAATTCTAGAACCTTATCCACAGGAGCTGCATAAGGGTTACAATCCTTCTCAAGAGCCCATTTGGCAAATTTTTCCCATTTACTATTGTACAATTTTCTAGTTGAAGGCTTATGATGAGCTATAATGATTTGTCAGACTTGTGATGTAAGAGAAGAAAGCCTGGCAATCATGGAAATTGGAGAAGGCATGCAGTGAGTTTGAGATGCTGGAGATTCAGATGAACCATTTCTTCTGGGTGAGATAGTAGATCTGGAGCTGGGTCCAGAATCCAAGGTTTCCGAAGTAGATGAGACCAAAGGAAGGGAAACCATATATGTCGAGGCCAAAATGGGGCAATGAGGATTATGTTCTTCGACCTCTTGGCTTTCTTCAGAAACTGAGAAATCAGAGGAGTCATAGAAAAGGCATATAGAAGGCCGGGGTGGGGCCAATCATGGAGAAGAGTGTCTCTGGGTGACTCCCTCGGACAGGGGATTAGGGAAAAGTAACTGCTGCACTTGGTGTTCAGGGGGGACACAAATACGTCACAGCAAGGTTGGCCCCATTGCTGGAAAATATTTTCCACCAGTGACAGATTGAGAGGCCACTTGTGAGGCATCAGAATGGATCTGCTCAGTTTGTCCACTATCGTGCTGGAGCTCCCCAGAATGTGCATTGCTGTTAGAAAGCAGTTGGAATAAATCGCCCATTGCCGAACTCTGAGGGCTTCTTGACAAAGCGGATAAGATTTAGTTCTCCCTTGTTTGTTGATATACCAGACTACTGACATGCTGTCCATCTGAATTGCCACTGTTCCCATGGGGAGGGCATGTTGAAATGCTTGCAGTGCTAAGAGCACTGCCCTCATCTCTAGAACATTGCTGTGCAAATTGGCCTCCGTCTGAGACCAAGTACCTTGGACTGTCTTTCCCAGATGATGCCCCCCACCCTATCTGGGAAGTGTCCATGGTCACTATGGCTTGAGGTTGAGGAAGGAGAAATGAATGACTTGAAAGGATTTTGCTGGACTGAATCCACCATAATAGGTCTTGTTTGCAGTGATTGGTGATCAGGATGTGGTGGGACATAGGTTGATTTGTTAATGACCATTGGGAGGCTAGAAGCCACTGAAGAATTTGCATGTGATACCTAGCTAAGGGAACTAAGGTAACAGAGGCCGCCATGGGCACTAGAGCTTGCAGAATGAGCTTCACTGAAACACTTCTGTTCTGGATAATTTGATTTACTTGTGTTCTGATTTTCTGGAGTCTTTCTAATGGGAGTGAAGTTATTCCCATCATAGTGTTCAGTCAGGCTCCAATAAATTCCAACTGTTGAGTAGGTTCTAGATGTGACTTTTCATAATTTACTGTGATGCCTAAGGTAGTACAAAGATGGAGGGTGTAATCTCTTGCCCTTGGGAGTTGATGCCTGGTGGTAGCAGTGAGGAGCAAGTCATCGAGATAAGGAAAAACTCAATACCCTGGAAGTCTGAGATGAGCTGCTACCACTGCCATGCATTTAGTAAACACCCTGGGGACTGTGGTGAGACCAAAGGGCAGTGCTCTGAACTGATAATGACTGGCTCCCAGCCAGGAAGCACAGGAATTTTCTGGAGCATTTGTCCATTTTTATTTTGCAATACGCATCCTGAAGATCTATTGAGCACATCGAATTCTCTTTTTCCAAGAACGGAAGTTATTGACTGAACCAAGACCATCTGGAACTTGGTTTGTTGACCTGACTTGTTGAAGTGGCTGAAATCCAAGATGGGTCTCCAGCCTCTGTCTTTTTGGGCACTAAAAAGGAGCTCAAGTAAAATCCGGATCCTTAATGGTCAGGGGAGACTTCTTGGATGACTCTCTTTTGTTGAGCAGTTTTTGGATTTCTGAAACTGCTGCTTCCCTGTGACTGGGTGGAACATCTGGGAGTCTTTTTTTGTATTTTCAGATTGGCTATAAGGGGAATGACATAATCTCTGGAAATGATCCTCTGCACCCATTTGTCCAAAGTCACTTGTAGCCAGGCAGATTGGTGCAGGGATAAATGCCCCCTGACTGCCTCCAGAGGAAGGCAATCGGGTCTCTGTTTAGGAGCGCTGGTAGGAGTTACCAGAGAAGGAAACCCTGGTCCTGCGGGCCACTTGTGCCTCTGGAATGGCATCTTCCGTTGCTACCTTCTCCTCTGCCCCAGGAGAAGTCTTTGCCACATGAATCCTGGAAAGCCCCTTGGGACTTTTTGAACCATTGCCTCTCACTTTTCTGGTTCCTAGAGTAGGGCTATTGAGTGGAGAAGCATATGCCCACGGCAGAAAGAGTCTTCCCATCTTTCTCACATCTGGCTAGTGTGTCCTTTACTTTAGGTCAGAACAGGGATGATACGTCAAATGGAGTGTTGCCGAACGAAGATTTAAATGGCTCCACAAAATCACACAAGTGCATCCAGGCATGTCTTCTGATGACTACACCTGAACCTACTACTCTTGTCATCCCTTCAGCTATGTGAGCGATAAGCCTCATGTACAAGTTGGCTATCAATTCAAGGGTGGCAAGCTGAGAGGCAACTTTATCTCAAACCTTTCAGCTACTGCTCCTGTGATAGTAACTGAAAGGTCTTTGATTAGATCTCTCTGTAGTCTAGTAAAGTGCACCATATAATTCAAAGATCTCAGCGCAAAGGTCAATGAAGCATAAATGCACTTCCCAAATGTATCCATCATCCTAGATTCCTTGTTAGGAGGATAGATAGTAGAGACTCTCTTCTGCAAGTTCCTTCTTTGTGGCTGCCGCTATCACCATGGTGTCAATTGGGATACCCTTGGCCCAATGCTGTTCATCCTTAGGAGCAGACAGAATTTTTTCAGGTCTCTTGGGAATTGATTCAGTGGAATCCGAAATCTTCCAGGCTTGCTGAGTGATAAGGTTGATAGATCCAAGAAGTAGAGGACTGGGCACAAAAAGCCTCCAGGTAAACTGACTCCTCCAAGGAAGGCTGAAGGGAGGTCCAGCCACTCCTCTGTTTTAGGATTTCAAGGATGTCCCCGAAGGAAACATCATCAGGGGTGAATTAGGGAAACCTTCCCCTTCATCAAAATCTGTGCCCCCTGTCCCAGGGATGAGACTGGAGGGAGCTCCAGGTTGAGGGGATAGGGATGATGCTTAGCCTGACAGGGGTGACAAAGACTGTGTCTCCACAATGGACAAGGTCTTCTCCATGATCTGGATGGATGGCCTCCCATGAGAGGGATGGGAGCCCAGAATCGAAACAGACTCCTTTGGAACCATGGTCCAACCCTGCATCGAGGAAGCCACCTCCGAAGCAGAAGCCTGGATCAAACATATGAATACTGAGGCACCGAGAGGCATGGACAGCTCCAAAATAATCTATGCAGAGTCCTGCCCCTCAGAAACAGCAATGAAGCCTCAGCACCGGGAGTTCTCCAGTTTTGATATACCGGAGGAACTCAAGACGATCCTCCATTTCTGAGAAGAAGTTCTAGCCGGTGCTGAGACAGTCTGAGCTGGGAGGGTCAATGCCAGGGGCCCCAAAGACTCAATGGGAGTTGGAGGAGAACTGTGTCGATGCTGATGAAGGAGCAGTTCCGGTGCTAAGTTGGCTTGGAACCAAAGGAGGATGTAATCCCCTCACCATCAAGAGTTGATAGACCAGTCTCCTAATGTCCAGTTCCAAGAGACTCTTAGTGGATCGAACCATCAAAACAGATGCCGATCTGGGAGGCCTCGGTTCCAAGAATGGACTGGGTGACTTGTCAGCAGAGGGATCCACCGAGGCTGAATAAGAGGTCCTTGGTAAGATTTGAAATGATGATTGCTTTGGTACCAATACCATTTCAGATATCTGTACTGATGTTTTAGGTGTAGTAGAATCATCTGTGCCTGTTGGTGCTGGAGAAACTGTTGGTACCAAAGGTTGTTTAGTCAATTTTGTTGGTGGTTCCGAGGAGCTGCACAGAGCCAATTACTGTCTCTTGTTTGATTTGGAAGAGGATGATGATTATGAACTGGCTTCAGTTCTGGAAGCAGAAATAGCTTTATCAAAATCCTCTTTCAGAAGACCTTTTAATATCAATTTGCATTTCTGCTCCTGGTTGAGAATCAATGGCAAATTACGCAGTCCTCCTGGAGCTGGACTGCACCGAGAGAGTAAACACAAAAAACATGCTCATAAGAACTGGGCATTTTGCAATCGTATTTTTGGCACCTCTTAAAACCTGAGGTGCCCTTTGAAACTTTATCAACCATGTTAGGTAAAGAAGGGTCCTTGCACTCAAGGGGCACATGCATGCACGCACGCACGCACGCACGCACGCACACACACACACACACACACACACACACACACACATGGAGGAACTTTGTTTTTTCTTTTTGTTTTTTTTTTTAAGGAAGAGCTAGAACAGAAAAATTACCAACTGTGGTAATTAAGAAAATAAAGATGAATGGTAATCAAATAGGGAAAGAATGGTACTTGAGAGGACTACAAAATGGTAGAAAGAAAAGGGAAGGAGAATTCACACGCACATTAAGTGCTAGCATGAGCAGCGGGTAGAAAAAAGAAGTAGATATAGATAGAAAAATAGATTCTATCTAAGAAAGGAGATTAATAACGAGAAAAGAACTTACAGATATAGCCCAAGCTCGAGATAGGATCGGATGTGCCTGGCACTACAAAGCGGCAAATGAGATCGGAGGTCATTTCAGAGGCTCATTGTGAGTAGTGCCTAGCTCGAGAGTTTTGGAAGTTGCAATCTGAAATAAACAGCCTGAACTGAGTCCATAGTTAAGGAGTACATGAAGACTGACAACATCAGATCAGTAGTTAAAGAAAAAATGGCAAGGGGGCTCCAAAAAGAAGCCTTGAACTTTCCAAAACCAAGGATAGTCCAACAAGTCTGAATGATTATTCATGAGACCATGTGACCCTCTCCCACCCTGGCCCCTTTTTCTTCCAGAAAGTCTTAATCTAGTTTCAGGCAAATAGATTCTAAAGATCATTCATCAAGGTTACAGATGGCAGTGGGAGGAACCTCCTCCTTTCTAGAGGGTCATTCGTCATCCTCCAGATCAGACTCTCTTGTTTTTTCCAGTTCTTCATCACATACGTTCCCAAGAAGTGATGGAACCAGTTCCTCCTTCCCAGGTAGGGAAGCATTTTTATTCAAGGATGTTTTTAGTGCCAAAGAAAGAAAAGCTTGTAAACCAGTTCCGGATCATTCTTTCCAAAATTTATTTATGATAGTGCCCAAATTCAAAATTATGTCACTTCAAACCTGTTACTTTTTTCCTCTTTTAAGTTTCCTGGTAATATTAGACATAAAAGATACTTATCATATCCCAATTCATCCAGACTTCAGACGTTTCTTAAGGTTGTATGTGCCTAGATCACATTTTTAGTTCTTTGGTTTAACCTTTGGATTGTCCAATTCACCAAGAGTGTGCACAAATTGTCTAACTCAAGTTATAGCTCATTGCAGGCTACAGGGTATCCACATGTCTCCATATTAAGATAACCTGCTTATCTTTGCATAGTCTTTTTCATAGCGTCAGGAATCTCCCTTTTGGATGAGAGTTCTCTTACACAATCTGGGATTCCAGGGATGTCAGATAGACACTTCAGTTCAAAGAGCTTTTCTTCCACTGAAAAAAAGATCTGTATTTAGATCTATTTCTATGTCTTTCCATTCAAACTTTGGTCACTGTGAGGGAATACCTCACCATTTTGGGTCTCATGGCATCCATGACTCTCAAGATACCCCTGGCAAGTCTCCACATGAAAAAGATACAGTGATACCTGACGTTTCTTTGATCCCAGTCACAACACCAGTAGTCTTTTCAAATCCCAGTGCTGGAGTTTGTCAGAAGAGAAATCATTTGGTGGAGTCAACAGATATCCTTAAATCTAGGTCTCCACTTCTCCCATCCTGTTCAGAAACAGTCAGTTACCACACATGCCTCAGACTTTGCTTAGTTAGCAGTTTCAGGAGGGATGAAAGTGCAGGGTGTTTGGCACAAAAACATCAGACAAATGTTTGCCCTGATCAAGGCACTTAACTCTCTGAATCATTATTGGTCACCAAGACCCCTTCAAGTTGTTACAGACCATACCAGTCATGTAGTGCATCAACAAACGGGGGAGACCAAGTTATACTCCCTTTGCAGACTAGCCATGTTAGCTTGGGCTATATCTGCAGACAGCACAATCTTATTCTATAAGCTTTCTACATTCTGTCAGAGCAAAACTGTGTGTCAGACAAGCTGAGCAGGACCAGGGCAGACTCTCATGAATGGAAACTAGATTGGGGGGGGGGGGTCTTCCAAGATTTGATCCATCTCTGAGGAGTCCCTCAAGTAGCCCTCTTTGTCTCCTTTCTGAACAATCAACTGACAAGATTGTGGTCCTGGACTCCATGCAAGAAGACAGGACAGGACCATTCCTGTATATTTTTCCACCTTTTCAACTAAAATCGAGGGTACTCCAAGATCATTGTTGTGACTCCTTCTGTCCCAGGCAACCATGGTTCTCTCATCTTTTGGAGATGGCCAGGGGCAAAACCTGAGTACAATACAACTAAGAAAAAGTGCTTTCTTGCTTTAATACTGTTAACATGCACAGCAGTCACTGATAAGACTCCCCCACCTCACATTTAAAATATTCCTGATTGCACACTATATGAAACTGATCTACAATACATGCCATTTTTATACAAATGGGAGCAAAAACATTCGCTTACAGTTACTTCTACAGTCCCTTTATTGTCCTTCTAAATGTTACTGATGTAAAGTTGGGTATATGCTTTTAGTTCACTCACCAGTTTAACACATTCAACAAAATTCCAGTCTTTCTCAGCCACTTCTTGTAAAGCCACATTGCACGTCTATTCATATATATACTGGGATTAATACTTTATAGTCCCACATTTATTCACTAATTTCACAGTGTTGCTGATCTTCTTCCTACTACTCTCTATTTCCCAACACCAATCTCTGGTTCAAGTCCAAATTACTCTTGATGTGTATGTGTATAGTCAACTGCTGTACTTTTTTCTGTCACTCAAGCATTTTCCTTGGAATCAATTGCAAACGTTTCACAGGCAAAATCATTAGCATGCTCCTCCTTTACCTTCTTGTTTAGTAAAAATGCTGCAGCTGTCCATCACCTAAATCACATTGTCATTATTTGTGTGTCTCAAACTAGTGAGCATTTTCGAAGTACTGTTTTCTCTTCTGGCAATTTTATTTTTGTCATCCCAGCAAATTAAATAACTGCAGACTTTTTCTCTAAGGCCATTGGCTCAGTCTCTCTGTGTTTACCACTGAGGCACTACCAGTGGATTTCTGGATATTTTTTTCAGGTATGGCATAGTTTTGTTTTTTTCTACAGGGAGCTTTGCCTTTAAGGTCCATGCTTTTTTTTTTAGTCATTGCGTTTTTAGCTTCTTTAGAAAGTTTAGGTAGACATTTTGGTGTACAAGTTTTTCTTTTAGGCATTATGGAATGCCCTTGCTTCACATCTACTTGGACCATTGTGTCATTACTTCTGTACTGAGCTAAGTACCTGACATCAAGTATATACAGATATTGACATACTTCTATGCCACTTTACAACTCATTCTCTTTTGGCAAAGTCATCCTCATACATTTAGACTGAAATGGAAGCAGGAAATGAGGTGTGAAAGATGCAAAAGGGAGGAGTACACACTCAGACATTAGGCAGGGTAGAATATGTAACCCTTACAAAAAGTCAGTCTAGAGTCTATTATCTGAATGGAAACAAACCCTCTGACCTTTTTTTTGCAGCATGTATGCCTACCTGAATAGTCTATATATGAAATTTCACTTCTACACACTGTTACCAAGTCCATAGTCACACAGCTATGGAGTAAAACGAAACACCCTGCAATGCAAAAATTTAACATGTGCTTATCTAATTCTCCTTTGGGTAACTGGGAAAGTCTGATATCTTCAAGTCATCACTGACAACATTTATAGATTCATAACTCTAGTGCCCCCCCAAAAGACAAAAGATACGCTGTGTAAAATCTTACCATAACATTAAATGTCCTTCTCTTCTCTGTGCAGTATTCTTTACATGGGTAAAATGCCTGCCACGCGACCAGACTTCAGCCAGTCTATAAAAGTCTTTAGTGTCTCAGGTACATCATATGTAGTCTGCTACTGGACGAAGGCTATAAAAGTGATGTACGCACGCACCAACCTCAGAAGTGACTGCCCCCAGGGAGAACGCCTGAGAAATAGATATCCAAGAAATAACAAATGTAGGTGGTGGAGGGTGGGATAGAATACTGCAACATAGAAGATAAGGACATCTGTCTATGCCCTTCTGTTCTGCTGTTGCAGTATTCTTTACATGAGGGAGAGTGCAAAAGCTCATGAGAAGGAGAGGGAGGAGGTAGGGCCAGAGGAGCTTTCCAGGAAGCCATGGAGAATGGCCTTAATGAACCCTGCCCTGGATTTGGAAATGTTGTCCAGTTTGTAATGTTTGGTGAAAGTATGACCTGGAGATTAAGTAGCACCTTCCAAAATGGAGTTGGTGTCCAATCCTTTGAAAAAGGTGCCAGATGAAGCCATGGCGTTGGTGGAATGAGCCCTCACTGGGGAGGGAAGGCTCTTTCCATGGTGCTCTTAACAGAAGGTGATAGCTTTAGAGATCCAGGAGGAAATAATCTGCTTAGAGACCAGGAGTCCTATGGCTCTTGGGTAGAAGGAGATGAACAGCTGGTCAGTTTTCCTGATATTCTTGGTTTTATGCAGCTAAAACCTATGCTGTCTTTGTACATCTAAAGTATGCAGAACTCTTTATGGTGAAGTTTGGAGGAAGGGAAAATAGTAGGAAGGTATATTGCCTGGTTTAATGATAGCTCGTTGACCACCTTAGGCATAAAGGAGGGGTTGGTGCGGAGGGAAACCCTGTTCTTATGGAAGATAGAAAAGGAGGAGAGTCCATATGGGCTTGTAATTCTGAAATCCTTCTGGCCGAGGTGATTGCCAAAAGCAAAATAGTTTTCCAGGAGCAGAATTTTAAAGAGGCAGAAGTTGCTGGCTCAAAGGGGGCCAGGGTCAGTTTTTCCTAAACAAAGTTAAAATCCCAGGGAGGAGGCACTGGCCTCCTGGGAGGTCTCATGTGGAGAACGCCTTTCATAAATTGTTTGGCCTCAAACCTAGAAGACAAGGGGGGTGAGAGAGGCAGAGATGTCCGACAAATGTACTTTCACTGAGGAATAAGTTAGTCCAGCCTCCAGCAACTCACACAGGTAAGACAGGACTGTGGGGACATCACTGTTAGTGGGTCCAGTTTACATGAGAGACACCAGACTGAAAATCTTTTCCATTTGGATAAATAAGATTTCCTTGTGTTGGGTTTCCTGGCTTCCTGTAGTACCCTTAGCACATCCTCTGAGAAATGGTGTTTAAAAGGAATCAGGGCCCTATACTGGATGCATAACCCCCAGTTTGACTCTAACACTGTTGAACTTGCTCTGCCTTAAATTTTCTGCTGCAAACCAGTGAGCTGTCACCCTTGTATCTCTCTCTTTAACCGGTAACTCTACTTAAATTACAGACATTTTCAAGTAGCTGATCTAATCACAGCTAACAGACTATACAATCCCCCTGCATTACTTCTTTGTGTTATATAGACTATACAGATAGCAGGCTACATTTAACTGACATAATCCTTTTCTAACCTTTCATAAAGAAAACTGATTGTTCTTTCTGCCTTTACTCCAAAATAGTGGTTCACTAGTAGCCAGTCTATCTTACTTCATTGTCATTTCCTTCTACATCATCTACCCTTTTCTGCTCGTTGATATTTTGCATCCAGCAGTTAGAGTTTAGGTAATGTTGTATTTTGCATACTGTCATGTTCCTGATTCTAAGAGCTGTCATTGCCTAATGCCTTGTATGGTTTGTTGAATCTACTGTTACGGAGTGTTACTCCAATCCTGGCTGTCACAGCCTATATTTACTGTTGGCAGTCTGTTTAATTCACAGTTCAGGGCTATTTTGTTTGTACTTGCAGTCTATGACTCTAGATTGAGTGAAGAGCTTTCCAACCATCAAACCTAATACATAATAGTATCTTTACGTATTGTATAGTGTAGTGGTTATGGACTTAACAAAAGTGTGTGAGCTGTAACGGCTAGCTTCTGAATGCATATGTTAACGGGTACACGTTACTGTCACCTATTGTAATGTCTGTACTAAGTTAAAAAATATCTCTTTTAGATTATGGTTTGCTCTACAAATTTTCTTCCCCACCTGCATTATAACACTAACCTCTTTGTCCTTTTTCCTCTCTAGTTCTGTTATAGCCCAGAACAATATTCTCCCAGATAATATTCATCCAGTTGAAACAGCCTTACTTTCACGTCCCCAAGAGCCAATGTTGGCTGCATTTGGAAAGCACTAACTGCAGTACAAAGTATTAAATAGAAGCTAAAGTGTAGGTTTAACATATTGATCTTATACTTTGTTAGCCACAATTAAGCGTGCACACTAATGGACCCATATCCCCCAAGTTGGCTCTAACACTGCTGAATTTGCTCTGCCTTAAACTTTCTCCTGCAAACCAGTAAGCTGTTACCCTTATTTCTCTCTCTAACTGGTAATTCTACTTAGATTACAAACATTTCCAAGTAACTGATCTAATCACAGTTAATGGACTCTACAAGCCCTTGCATTACTTCTGTATGTTATATAGGTGATACAGATAGCAGGCTACATTTAACTGACATAATGTTTTTCTAACCTGCTTTCATAAAGAAAACTGATTGTTCTTTCTGCCTTTACTCCAAATAGTGGTTCAACCTACTCTGTTTGCCCTCACTACACTTGGGCTCATTCTACTCCCCTACCCTACCCCCAATCCCATCCACCCCCTCTTTCCTGTAGTTTATACTTCACTGGCCACACCCCCTCAACAATTACTCAATAACCATTCAGTGCATATTAAGACACAGCCATACCTATCCCATTACCCCACCCACATCCTAAATCTCCACAACCATCCAAACAATATGTAAAATGGCGAACACAAATTCAAACACCACTCCCACTCAAACCCAAATATACAAGAGGCTAACTGGTAGTCAAGTTACTCTTCTAATAACCCTAATTTCCCTTGCTCACATCACTTCTTTTCAAACAATAATACATCCACCACTCCCACACTATCTCACCTCCAGCCTTTATGCACCCAAACTAGAATGTATTAACATTAACATTTCTTCCTCACTCATCACTACAACCATATACTACATGCACTACTTCATAATTCAACACCCCAACATCACAAAACCATCTCTAAAATTTAATAAACACATACTAGCTTTCACAAAGAACACAGCAAACCTAGTAAACAATCTAACACTAAGTGGCAATATGCACCCAAACCCAGGCCCCACCACATATCTAAACTCAAGCACATACCATACCAGAAACCACACACAACCAACAACTATTCCCCAAAGAAATAAAGGGGATATACTTCTCCTACTCATGAACATTAGAAGTATTGCCAATAAAATCCAGGACCTGCATGCTAACATCTCTCTATATACACCTGATATCTTAGTGATTACAGAAAGCTGGTTGAAACCCCATATCACAAATAATTAAATTCTTCCTCCAGGTTACACCACTACTCGACAGGATAGAATGGCAAAGAAAGGTGGAAGTATAGCAGTATTTTATAAAACTCATGATTGAGTTGATCTAGCCACCCCAGACCTCATTAAAGCTGAAACTCTATGTTGCAAACTCAGCATAAATTCTAAAAAACATATTAACATAATTGGCATCTATATTCCCCCTGGAGATAATATAACTACCTTGGAAAATATCCTAGACTGCATTTCTAATACACTACCCCAAGAAATAATTATATTGGGAGATCTTAACACTGACTGGACAAGCTGCAATGCCCAAACCCTGCTAATTATATAAATCTTCATGGATTTATCCTATTCATCCAAACTCCCACCAGGATAGACAAAACATCAAACAAGAACTCCATTTTAGACTGTATTCTCACAAATAGATCTGACCCCTCTCTTCACTCGGGCTGTCTTTCAGACAGTCTTAGAGACTATCTCCTAATCTGCCTACTAAGACAATAGCTTAACCCCACCAAACTAACACTATATTGGCAGATAAACCAAAAAAAAGAAAAATAACATGTAGCTCGACCACTTCCTCTATATCACTAGCACATTCCTGTCTATCCTAGATGAACAAGCCCCACCCAGGGCCATTAGTGTTAAATCAAACTTTGCCCCATGGTTAAGCAAAGAAGCCAGGTCACTGCTAAAAGCAAAAGATAAAGCATGGGTAGACTAGCAAAAAACAAAATCTCAAGTTACAACGCAATCTTACTGTGAACTAAGAAACAAAGCTAAAAAGAAAAAATAAAACAGGATAAAATAGACTATTACTATGAAATGCAAACTAAACACACAATAACCCCCAAAAATGTTAGACTGCAATTAACAACATTCTCTGACCTGGAAAAGCTGGTACACCCCCTCCCACTACAAAAAACAGCTCTGACTGTATAGCCACATAGTATAACACCTACTTCACAGAAACTATTCTACATCTTTGTAACAGCTAACCCGCTATTGACACCTCAAAAATGTTTACAACCCAACAAAACAAGTCCAGCTTTTCCCCTTTAATCGGCCTCAATAAATACCATTAGAAAACTTATTAGGAAACTAAAGGCCACTTTTCTAGCTGCTGACCACTTACCACCCGAGTTCCTAAAACTATCTGCTGAAGTAATTACATATCCTGTCTCCATTCTAATAAACAGATCTATATCAGAACAATATGTTCTCACCATCTAGAAAACTTCATACATCACTCCACTCCACAAAGGCAGCAATTCTACTGAACTGTCTTAACTACTGCCTTATCGCAATTCCACCCCCATTATATAAAATACTCTAAAAAAAAATTGTTCATAAGCAAATCATGAATCACCTAGCTGCAAACAAATTAGCCAATACACAACACGGCTTCCACCCACACCACAACACCACCAATGCACTTATGCCATTTACAAATACAGTTAACCACGGGAATAATGGTAAGCATGTATCCTCCATCTTTTTAGACTTATCATAAGCTTTTGATATGGTGGATCACAACAAACTCCTACATGCCCACTCTCATGTGGCCTTATCACATTCTAATCTTACCTGGTTACAGAGCTAACTGGAAGACAACAAGCAGTACACTGGCACCAAAGTCTATCACCCCTACTTTCAGTCACCCTAGGAGTCTCAAGGGTCTATTCCTGGCCCCCTACTCTTCTCCATATTTACAAATAATCTCTACACCACAGCCCCTTATGCCACAGTTATACAATACGCTGATGATACCCCAGTAGTATGTGCTGCCAGTACCCTTCAAGGGCTACAAACATTCACTCAGTCATCCTTTCTCAAAATAGAATCCTGGTTAACAAACTCTCACTTTATTTTAAACACCAGTAAGACAACACTCATGCTATCTCATCCCAATAAAGCTACTATACGCAAAGGATCTTTTTACATTGCCTCTGCAAATAACACTACTATCATTCTATCTCCACACACCAAACTACTGGGTGTGGAAATAGACTCCAATATGAGATTTGACATCCATATATCCCAATCAATTAAAAAAGTCCACAAAAAATTAGGTCCACTATATAGGAACAAGCAGTATCTCACAAAAAACACAAGAATAACTATTGCCCAAACTCATTTGACCTCAGCTCTACTTTATGTATCACCTATACTTATAAACCTCAGGAAAACTGAAGTGGTAAAACTAAAATCTTGTTACAATAAAATAGCTAGGTATGCAGCAAACACTACATTCAGATCTCACCACTGCTCTGCCCTAAAACAATTAATCTAGTTAGAACTTTCCCAACTCATACACTTGTCCTATCTTAACATGGCTTACAAAATCTTTCATCATCCTGAAAAAATTCCATCACTACAAGGCTTAATAGAGCCTTATTCCTGTAGCAGAATTCTGCACTCTAATAATAATCCCCTCTTACAGATCTCAACAGCACACAGTTGTACTGGGGAATAAATCTATTTGCATTATATTGCCAAGATTTGGAATTCTCTGCTTATTAATATCACATCTATCACTACTTTAAATTTAAAAAATGCTAAAAACCCACCTTACCAATAAATGACTCTGCCCTTGCTCTTCCCCAGACTAAGAATTTCCCATTCCTCTTAGATAACCTTTCTTCATACTAACACTACTATTCTGGACTTCACTGTTGATTTATGTATTATTATTACTATTAACTTATAGGTACCACTCAAATGGGAACTCTCCTAACCTACAAAAAAATGTGTAAATATAGCTCTATGTTATTTTCTATCACCTTGTATGTTAAGTACATTTATCCTAACTGTATCTTTATTTGTACATATTTGTTGCTATCAAGCTATGTAAACCTATACTCTATGTCTAGTTGTGTATCTTGTTTACTTATACTGCCTCATTTAGGCTACTATTTGTAATCTCGTTTCTGTTAAGTATTCTCTAAAATATTTGTTCTTTTGGATTTCTCTGTCTGGAGATTTTCTACCCGGGCCTCAGCTGAAAAAGGACATGTCCAGTTGGACTATCCTGGTTATCAAATGTAAAATAAATAAATAAATAATAAATCATCCACAGTGTCATTTGTAGGGTTGACAAGTGGTAATGAATGAGGGTGCCCTTGTGCTGTGTGAGAAGGTCCACTTTGTGGAGTAACTTATGATGACTGCCCCTTGCTAAATGCAGGAGTAAGGGGAACTAATGCGGCCAAAAGGGAGTCACCAACAAGATTTTTGGTCAGTCCTGCTGAATCTTCAGGAAGTCTCTTGGGATAAGAGGCAGGGGAGGGAATGCACACACAAACATCCCTCTCCAAGAGAAGCTTAGGGTGACCACCTTACAGCCCAGAGGATGTGGGTCTCTGGCACAAAATAGAGGAAGTTGTCTGTTCATGGGGGAGCCAAAGAGATCCATTTGTGGAATACCTCATTAGTGGACAATGTCCAGAAACACATCCCGGTGAAGCATCCATTTGTGGGGTTGTGTTTTGGACTTGCTGAGAGTGTCTGCCAAAACATTCACGGTGGATAGAATGTACACTACCTGAAGTGGTGTCTGCAACTTGACCACTAGCTCCCATACCTTTAGAGCTAGTCTGCATAAAGGTATGAATGGGTGCCCCCTTGTTTGTTTATATACCAGAGCACAGTCATGTTGTCTGTTAAGACTTTGAAAGGCCTTGAGATGAGGAGAGGCTGAAAGACCTGGCGTGCTAAAAGTAGTGCTCTCATTTCTTTTAAACTGATGTGCTCTTTTCTTTGCAAGGATGACTAGGTGCCTTGACCTTTCATGCCACCTAAGGCTACTCCCCAGCCTGAGTCTGAAGAGTCTATGTACATTTCCTGTACTGGTGGCAGAGGATGGAGTGGGACTCCTGGACTGGTAGAGAGTTGATGAATCCACCAGCTTATTTCTCTCATTTGCATATTTGCCATTGGAAGCATGGGAATGATGGAGGCCTTAAACCCCAGGGTACTGAGGTAAGTCCTGGCTGAAATGTGGGACTAGGGAATGAGACTTTGAAAGAATACAATAAGCTCCTGTGATTTCTGTAAGGGGAGGGGCAACCTTCATGAAGTTTGTTTGAATCTTGCACCCAAGGACAATCTGGTCCCGTGTTGGGGTGAGAGATGATTTCTTGTAATTTATGGTGAATCCCAAGGAAAGGAGGATGTTGATTCCACGGTTGATGTCTCACTGTAGCAACTCTGGACTATCTGCTTGGAGCAGGAGATCATCCAGATATGGGAAGATCTGGATGCCATGCAGTCTGCAGAATGCCACCACTGGTGCTAGACACTTTGTGAAGACTCTTAGGGTGGTAGAAAGACAAGGCAAAGCAGAAAATTGAAAGTGTCCAGAGGCTACAGAGAATCAAATATTTCTTGTATCTTGAGTGGACTGGAATATGAAGATAGGCATCCTTTATGTCTATGGAGGCCATAAAGGCTTGAAGTAGTATCAGGGGGAACACAATTTATCAGGTAGGGACCAGGAATAGCCTGGAATAGGATCCTTTTCCTCTTTGATGGACTGGTACATGTTGGATGGTGCCTTGGATCGAGGAGCTGTTGAAGCACCAGAGGCAACAAAGGTAGATGTTCTTTGGGTAGTTGGGGGATATCCCTGAACAGTGGTTGAGATTCCTACACCATGAGTTATCTATTCTTTATTATGCACAGTACCCAAGAGCCTTGATTAATGGTTTCCCAAACTGGACTTGAAAAGGATAGGCGAAGGGGGGTAGGGGCCCAGGTCGTCAGATGGAACCTGGTCTTTGAGAAAAGGGCTGCTTTGGAGGTGGGGTTTGTTTTGGAGTATGAAAGGATTGTTGCCTCTTTTCTGTTCTCTTGGATTTGAGTTGAAAAGGTCTGGATTGCCTCATGACAAAGGCTGGTTTAGAGGTGTAATTTCTCTGGAATTTAGGGACCGGAGAAAGCAGGAGGTGTTTAGGTCTTTCATCTCCTTGTCCTTCTCTTGCAAGGTTTTGAAGAGTTCAGCGGCCGCAGAGCCAAACAAGGCTTCATTGTCCAGGGGAGCATCCATCAATTTGGAATAGATACCCTCTGGCAGGGGTTGTAGCCTGAGCCATGCGAACCTCCTTAGGACAAACACAGATGCAGCTCCACTAGCAGAAGCCTCTATGGCATCATAGTTACATTTGATAAAATGCCTGGTCACCTGGGAGTGGTAGCTAACAGGGCTGTAGCTAGGTTTTTGTTCTCAGATTCAGGTAATTCAGAAATTACTTCAGACAGTGGAGGCAAAAATTCTAATGAATATTTAGTCATATGGGTTTGATAGTTTATAGCTCTAAATGCAAGACTGGCAGCTGTATAAACTTTTTTACCTAGTCTTTCCAAAGGTCTGCTGTCCTTGTCTGATGTAAGCAGGGTAGAGGAGGGATGAATTCCTAGAGGATTTGTCAGAAAACACTGTGATGATTGATGGATCTGCTGCTGGTGCTCTAAATAAACGTTTACAATCTACAGGCACTTTATAAAACCTGTCTGTTTTTTTATGTGCTGGTGGTTGAGATTCAGGGGCCTTGCTATAGCTTGCAAAGGCATCTAAGAAGGCCAGAAGGATAGGGGGATAGCAGAGAGACTAGGGTTATCCACTTGCAACAGATCATAATAATGTTTTTGAATATCTGCCATTTCATTGGTTTCCCACTTTAAATGCTCTTGCATTCTAGTCAGTGTCACTGAAGGAAATCTCTTCTACAGGGGAGTCAGTCCTATTAAAATCTTCCAAACCAAAGAACAAAAATGAAACTTGTAAAAAATGTCCACAGAGGCAAGGGCTCACCCAAAAGATGCTTTATTCCAACAAAAAATTCACAACCTTCACCACAGCTGACCTAGGTTTCATCTGTATGACTTCATCAGAGTGTGGTGAAAAAGGCAGCCTATAAATACAACAATCTCAGTTAATACATTTATTAAATAATTAACTAAATAATCAATTTATGAATAAGTTAAACTCTAAAATAAAAGTGAAATAGTAATAAACACGTACATGCCATATTAAAATTGAAATTAAAAAAGATGGTTCATTTAAAATGTAATATAAATAAATATGAAAAAATAATGTAAACATTGAATTTTATACCCATACTACATTTAATTTATATATAAACTACATATTATTTAAAAATGGAAATGAAAAATGTGCAACATACCCAATAAACAAAAAGGCTTCAGTCTCAACATGTTAAAAACCTAAGTTTCAACAGGGGTTTGAGCGACACACACTCGTTCAAACCAGGATAAATGTAAGCCTGAAGTCTTAGTTGCCATTTTAACTCACAAACATCAAGATGGCAATCTAAGACCCTTCCATTTTGGTCCTTAATCTGTTGTTGTACAACAAAAAACTTGAAATGATGATCTTCATATGCCATGATGTGCCTAGCTAAAGAATTAGTCACTTTTTTATGTTTAATGTCTAAAATGTGCTCATTAATTCTCTCCCTGAACTTCCTACAGGTCTTGCCAACATAAAATGCCGTGCACACCTGACATTTGGCAAGATAAATCACATTTTGAGAATAACAGTCAAAATGGCCCATAAATTTAATAGAGGTGTGGTTAATTTTGATTTGTTTACCTGTTATTAAAATGTGTCTGCACGTCATGCATCTCCCACATTTAAAGTTACCCAAGTTTTTGTTGGTCCTAATTTCAACCGGCTTAGTACTACTCTCAAAAATTTATTTTAAACTTTTGTCCTTTCTAAAAATAAACTTGAGTTTGTGTGTAGCCAACCTAGAAAATTCATCCAGTTTGGAAAAGGATTCCCAGTATTTTTCAATTATTCTAATAATGTACTCTGCATCCGCATTGTAAGTTAATATATATAAAAAATGTTCCTTGAATGGAACATTACTACTCACACCTCCATTTAAAACGTTAAAAAATTATTTTTCACTGTTTAAAATAGGTACATAAAGGCCGCTGTCCCTTTTAATTTGAACCTCACGTCTAATTTCTTCACACATGTATTTAGGATACCCTCTATTCAAAAATAATTTCATCATAAAGTCCAACTCGACCTGGAAGTCCACGTCCTCACTTACCATACGGGCTGCTCTTACCATTTGCCCCTTGATAATGGCTTTCTTTTGATGGACTGGATGCCAACTATCAAAATGTAAATATGAATTGGAGAATGTGGGCTTCCTGTAAATTTTAGAGATCAAACATTTCTTTGTCCTATCAAAAATCAACCTAATATCCAAGTATGTGATGTTGTTATATTTAACCTCATGTGTAAACTTTAAAAACCACACTGTTTGATTAATGTATCGAATAAATGCTTCTAACATGTTTTTGTCCCCTTGCCAAATAATAAGGATGTCGTCTAAAAAACGTGTATAAAATTTAATATGTGAACTAAATTCGCAATCAAATACAAATTTAGATTCCCAATAGGCCATTATATAGTTAGCATATATGGGGGCACAAGCTGCCCCCATAGCTACCCCTGTGAATTGTCGAAATAAGTGTTCTTCAAAGGACAGAAAATTGTTTTTTAAGACTGTTTCCATTAATCTGACATATAAATTAATGGTGTGTTGTTCATAAATGCCCGTTGCAAAAAGTTGTTCTTCCAACCACATTAGCCCCATATCATGTGGTATACATGTAAACAAATTAATGACATCAATAGTGACAAAACAAATATCATTCTGAAAGTCCAGTTTTTTAATTTTATCAAGTAAATGCCACGAATCCCTAGTGATTTGAGGAAACTTCTGTAAACCTGGTTTTAATTTTGTGTCCAAAAACTGACTAATAAATATAGTTTTACTTCTCTTCCCATCAACTATAGGCCTAAACTTGACATTGTTTAGGCCTTTATGTATTTTGGGAATTCCAAAATTCCACTAACCACTGGTGCATTGTTAGACATAAAATTGAATTCTTTCTCATTTATTTCACCTTGAAAGAGCATATCATCTAAAATCAATTCAACCTTTTATAGGCTATGTTAATTTCATTTCTGCTTGTTTCTATATAATTGTCACTCATAAGCATGGCTAAAATCTCACTCACATAATCGCCTTTGTCAACTATAACAACTCCACTACCCTTGTCGGGTTTCATAATTCGTATATTTGGTATATTTTTTAAAAATGTTAGAATATCTGAATCCTCTTTGTTCATGTTGTTCAAAAACAAATGCTCTCTATTATTTATATGACATCTGATGTCTTGTTCACATAAATTCTGAAAAACCTCCGTAATTTTATTGTATGGGGGGTTGAAAGTACTAGGTTTTTGTAACTTGCCTTCTTGATAGGCCCTTTCTTCTGTTATATCATTCTCAAAATACAAGGCCAAATTAAGTTTAAAAGAAATTTTTGAGAATAGTACTAAGCCGGTTGAAATTAGGACCAACAAAAACTTGGGTAACTTTAAATGTGGGAGATGCATGACGTGCAGACACATTTTAATAACAGGTAAACAAATCAAAATTAACCACATCTCTATTAAATTTATGGGCCATTTTGACTGTTATTCTCAAAATGTGATTTATCTTGCCAAATGTCAGGTGTGCACGGCATTTTATGTTGGCAAGACCTGTAGGAAGTTCAGGGAGAGAATTAATAAGCACATTTTAGACATTAAACATAAAAAAGTGACTAATTCTTTTGCTTTATTTATTTATATTACATTTTAAATGAACCATCTTTTTTAATTTCAATTTTAATATGGCATGTACGTGTTTATTACTATTTCACTTTTATTTTAGAGTTTAACTTATTCATAAATTGATTATTTAGTTAATTATTTAATAAATGTATTAATTGAGATTGTTGTATTTATAGGCTGCCTTTTTCACCACACTCTGATGAAGTCATACAGACGAAACCTAGGTCAGCTGTGGTGAAGGTTGTGAATTTTTTGTTGGAATAAAGCATCTATTAAAATCTTCCTCAGCGGAAGCATAGTCTAGTGGAGGGGGAATCTGGGTAGAGTAGGCTAGGGACTCCTCATCAGGAGACAAGTCCCCCTCAAATGATTATTGTTCTCAGACCCTGTTTTCTGAAGGAGCAGGCCATGGAGACGTAGTGATACTAACCCCCAGAGAGAGTTTGATAGACATTAGGGCCTTGGAAGATGCTTTGGGAAATGGCCTGCCAATCCGTTTGTGGGTTAGCGATAGGAGAAACATGTGTTGTCCATTCTATGCAGAGAAGACAGGCAGGACATAGGCCTTCATTCAATAATGTCTGTATTCACTTCCTCATGAACAAGGATGGTTGGAATCCCTTGTGGCCCTTCAGAAATAATGAGTCATGGTTCCTCTTGGACATCCAGAGCAGATGCCTGTGATACCTCTGAGGACCTGCTACTATCCTGTTCCAAGGTAACCTCTGTTACAGGTTCAGCCTGTGGTTTGGATGATGGCCTAAAGCAAATCTCTGGACTGGTAGTCATCTTGGGAGAGACATCAGGCCCTGGAGGTGCAGCCGATGCATCCGGCCTAGATTTCTTAGCCTTCCATTTTGCTACTAACTTGGCTTCTGAAGTCTAGGGCCCCTCCATCCTTTTGGAGAGGAGTTTGAGATGCTGATTTTCCAGATATATGGAAAGTGAGTTAAGCCTACTCCATACGGTTTTTGGGACAAACGACTGGCAGATAGGGCAGGCCTTATGGTTGTGGGAAGGCCCAAGACAAAACAGGCACTGTTGATGACTGTCCTTATGTAGAATATGAAGTCCACATTCACATTTCCCTTCTTGGATAAAATTAAACTTAAAACTCTTTTAAGAGTAAGAAAAGGATTCCCCAGTGGGGCACTTATCTGAGCACAAGTTTCTCTGGTGGTCTGACTGTACATACGGGAAGTGCGATCTGTCTGGTGGCAAAGAAGTTCTAAGGATGGTGGATGCGTATGTCACTTTTATAGCCTACGTCTGATAGCAGACTACATTCCCTAGGCACTAAAGACTTTTGTAGACTGGCCGATGGGGTCGGCTTGGCAGGCAATCTCCCTCATGTAAAGAATACTGCAATAGCAGAATAAAAGGATATCACCCCTGCAAATTACTGAGGAAAGCACGCTGACTACAGTAAAACTGAGAGGCACTCTTAATACCGTCCCTTACCTACAAACTCTTGAACTCAGACTTCTTCCCATTCTCTGCTAGCAGTCTGTCCAAAAGCGTACCCAGTTACACCTTAAGATCCAAATTCCTTTATCCCCCTCTTTACTGACCCTTAAGAAACAAACGTCATAGCAAGGATTGCAACTTCTCTAGTATGGCCTTCTGTATTTGCACATCCCTACCAATCAACACTCTGATCTGTCTCCTTCCTAACTTCCCACTCACAGCTCAGTTTCTAGTCATGAAAGCTACCACCACTGACATTATCACCATATTTCCATCTTCCACAAGACAATCAACTTTCCTCAGAAATATAAACCAATTCAGCATATGACAATAGTAATAATCCTCCAACTCCCCTCTTCGCCACATCACCAAACTGCAGTCTTACTTTCCCCTTCATTTTCCTCTTCCTTTATACTTCATTTACACAGTGTAGATTTACTATGAATAACCATGTCTTATTTGATTAAGATAAGAATATTGAAACCCAACATATCCAAAACCTTGGGAAGTCATTACTCAAAACAGAAGCAATCCCAAGGTGGCATAACACAAAATTGTTTACTTTTTCAAGATGGACTGCCCCTTGTATGCCCTGGCATGGGGGCAAATCTTCACACCTCTGAACTTCAAGATAACATAACACAGAGAAATGAGAAAGTGTGGAAAACACAGCCCTCACCTCCTCTTTCTTCTTCAACTTTAATCACCATGACAAGATGCCAGTGATCTTCCAGTAATAATATTTTCAGAGCTTATCTTATGTCCAAAAGATGGTTTGTTAGAAATTATGGACTGTAACTCTGGTATATCTTGTAAAATATGCCACTGTTTTATCAATAATGCATTTAACTTGATTTGTGTTCTTATTATACGTTAACATGCATCTAGGGGTTTTGGAATGCGCACTCAAGTTTTTATCAGTCCTATGGTAGGTGGTAGGAAAAAGTAGGTCTAGCTAAAGTTGAACGTAATTGTCTAACCTTATCACATACATCGTCTACAGTTTGGGTAGCATAACCCCTATTCTTAAAGTCGGTGGCCATACTACCCAATGGACTAGTCATAACTAGCTCAGATGTACTGAGTCTAGCCAATCTCATCATTAGATTCTTCACAACATTACTGAACAATGTGTGGGTGCATACTACTCCTATGCAAGTATGAGTTGTGTGTAACATGTTTCTAATACAGTGTGGTAGCAAGGGTACCATCATGGTTCTTATAGATGGTAATAT
This sequence comes from Protopterus annectens, assembly GCF_019279795.1. Lineage (NCBI taxonomy): Eukaryota > Metazoa > Chordata > Ceratodontiformes > Protopteridae > Protopterus > Protopterus annectens. The sequence continues at coordinate 335,070,398 of NC_056747.1, read as the reverse complement.
CAAGAAAGACAATGCTGTTAAGGGCAAAGTTTATTTATTTTACATTTGATAACTGGGAAAGTCTGACTGGACACGTCCTTTTTCAGAGGAGGCCCAGGGAGAAAAGCTCCAACATGCAAGATACAAATACAATACAAATGTGATAAAAATACAGTTAGAAAAACAGAATGAACAAACTATGTGCAGTGATTTCCAATGCCACAAATAATGTACAGTAACATGGTACAGAGAAGTCCAGTTTCATGGTAAAATAATTTGTGGACAGAGATAACTTGATGCTGTAGCTTTTAGGTATCCACACAATACTTTAGACTTATCCGAGAGGGGTATGATAAAGCCCCATTGGAGTTTTGACTACTACGTTTGGGTTTGAGAAACAGTTATACACTGGAAGTTCTTAGTCTTGTTGAAATATGGTATAGCAGAATAGACAGGAGTTTAGCGATTAAGTCTGTCTGTGGCTTGGTAATTGAATGACGGAAGTGGTTGGATAGCTTAGGAGAGAGAGAGGTTGAATTAACCAGGGCCTGGTGCAGGAGCAAAGCCGTGTGTCTGCCAGATGACTTTTTAGCATTTGTTTAAAGTTTGTTAAGGAGGAAAGGGTTGCTATATTGTGGGGCAGAGTGTTCCATTTTTTAGATATGAAGTTGGAGAAGAGGGACTCTCCGGCTGTGTTGTTGGCTTTTGTTACTTGTAATAGTAATCTGTTGCTAGAGCAGAGTGATCTAATGTTTGTGTATGGAAGTATTACATTTTGGAGGGCAGGTGTTTCGTCAGTTCGGTGAATGATTTTATGGGCAAAAATTAGTTGGTTGTAAAGGAGGAGTTGTGGAATTTCAAGTTGAGAAATTATGTGATCTAAAAGGAGAGTCTGAGGCAAACCTGGCTATTTTATTGTAGCAGGAACTGAGTTTATCTATTTCAGTCTTTATTAAGTTTGTTAGTATTGGGGAGGCATAGAGGAGTAAGGGTTGGAAGGTTGGCATAATGGTTAAGGTGTTTACCTTACAGATTCAAGGTGTAGGGTTTGATTCTCATATGAGGTAATTTTCTAGGCTTAAAATGACCCACATGGGCAGTTAGCCTAGTACTAACCTATGAACCTATGATAGTGGGCTCCCACATACTGTGTACAACATGTTTAGGAGAATGTTAATGTAATGTTTAAGTCTTGTATGACTTGCACACAGTTACTGAGATCATTAAGTTGACTTCAAATTTAGATTTTCACACAAACACAAAAAAATCACACATATATTTTATAAATGTGATAAAATACCTAACTATGCTGATGTTGGCAAGTAAGATTTCATTTTTGTTATAGCTGTATGGTCTTTTCTGGGCTGAACCTCAAAATGTTCCATTTGGATTTTTGTTCTACCAGTTAACAAGTTAAATAAAAATAAAGTAAAACTGGTGAAAAAAGTGCCCACATTTACTGCAATCTAACAGTGCATAAACAGTGATAAAAAGAGTTGGGGAATATCAGTTATAGGAATCAGGGATGGTGCTATTACAGTTAATTAGACTGCTTTCACTGAATGGTAATCTCTCAGAGAAAATGTATAGAGAACATATTAGAAGAATAAAAAAGGGAGACTCTTGGACTTCCAAGATGTCTGCACACTGATCAGCAGCTTAACTTCAGCTCTCCTAGTGTGAAAACAGAAAACGAGAGGCAACAGCCCATGAGATTGTAAACGTGAGTAAAATGCAGTTATTGGCTAATAAGTGTACTACCTGGATCCCTGCAATGAAGAAACCAAGACAGCCTGAAAGAAAATCAACTATAAAAGGTGAAGAGAAAACACCGACTGGGAAGAATCCTGCAAATATTTGGCAAAAAGCAGCTCAAGCTCCAGCTTGTGTGCAAGATATGACTTCTAGTACTCTAGCGGAAAAAAAAAAAAGTCAAATGTGCCCACAGCTGATTAAAATAAGCAAATCTCTGAAGGAATATATAATCTCAAATAATAAAAGGCTGGAAAAAAAGGAGAAGCTTTAACACATATTGAAATGAGCTAATAACACTGCAAAAATCAGAGGTCGAAATGAAGAAAAGGCTAGATGAGTATCAGACTGTTCAAGAAGAGATGTTTCAAAAAAAATGGCAGAATTAGATGACACAGCGTGTAGGAAAAAATCTGAGATTTTCTGATGTAGCAGAGAAATTTGAAGGAACAGACTGGATTAATTTTATAAAGCACAAATAATCGAATGGACTGGTATTCCACAGCAGGAATTGTTAACTGAAAGGGCACACAATGTGCACGCTCCAGATCTGGCCATGAAAAAGCAGCTAAGACCTTTATTAGTAAAGATGCAAGGCTACCAGCAGAAAGAGTTGAGTCTGACAAAACTGTGGCAAAAGGGCAAAGTATTAGAAGTTGGAGACAGTAGAGTGTTCGTGGAAAATGACTATTTATTGTACACCAGGTAGAAGATAAAGAAATTTATGCCAGTAATCAGGGAATTTATTACTGCTTGGTGTAACTCATTCTAAGCCTTTTGGTTTTAAACACTTGGGCTTTGGACCAGTTGTTTTGCACTGAGAGGGTTTGTGGTCTGCACTGTTGTGGCAGAACAGGTAGCTTACATCCTTCTAGGTTGGGAACTGCTGATTGAGGGCTCAGTGTCTGTTATTCTAAAAGTGTATTAATTCTGGTTTAAGCACTTGGGCTTTCAGGCCAGTTATTTTACATTAAGAGGGTTCGTGGTCTGCACTCTTGTGGGAGGAGAGGCTGGACTCTGCCCTTCTGAGCTGGGAATTTCTGGTTAAAGGCTTATAGTGCATGCATATCTGAACTGCTTCTTACTGAAGTTGGTGCGCCTTGTTTGCTGTGGCATAGACTGGATTCGGGCCTGCTGGATCTAGCTTTGTTTGTGTAACTTGAGCACTAATCCAGACATTCTCTAAAGTATTCAATTGTATTTATCACTGCTTGGTTGTAACTTGATTAAAGTGTAGCTATCATTCTAAGTCTTTTGGATTAAGCACTTGGGCTTCAGACCAGTTGTTTTACATTAGGAAGGTTTGTGGCAAGCACTGTGGTGGCAGGACAGGTAGCTTTCATCCTTCTAAGTTGGGAACTGCTGATTGAGAGCCCAGTGTCCAAGTGCATTAGTTCTGGTTTAAGCACTTGGGCTTCAGGCCAGTTATTTTACATTAAGAAGGTTCGTGGTCTGCACTCTTGTGGGAGAAGAGGCTGGACTCTGCCCTTCTGAGCTGGGAATTTCTGGTTAAAGGTTTATAGTGCCTGAATATTTGAACTGTATCTTACTGAAATTGGTACACCTTGTTTGCTGTAGCATAGACTAGATCCAGGCCTGCTGAATCTAGCTTTGTTTATATGCTTGTTGTTTGTTTGCTTGTTATTTCCCTGGAACGCTAATTCCACCTAATACGCGGCTTCTCAGCGCTTCTGTGGATCACTAGTGATATCTGCATTGCTTACTGTACTTATTTCCTTGTTTCACTTGAAAGAAAATTACTGTTTGTCGTTTTTGCATTTAGTTACTTGTAACACATTGCACTCAAGTTACCTGGCACTTGCTCACTAAAGCAATTATATAAGTCAGCACTAAAAATTAAAAGCACTACACCCTCACTCCCCACTGGCCCTTGTTTTCAATTATTAAGGAATTCCCAATATTATTCTAGCATGTCCAAAGGTCAGTTGTCAATCTCCTCTCCGGTCCAGCTGGTGAATCTGGGAATCTTGAGGCAATGTTATAACTGCCTCATGTACACAGACAACCCTCTCCTCCTCCCACATAACACAAATACTTGCGAGAGATGCAGCTATTTAGCCAAACTGGAGGCTGAGCTCTCTCAACTCAGGACTGGCAAGACTAGACAGGAGGAGAAGGCAACTACACACAACACAAAACCAGCCTCACATAATGCTACCACACCACTGAATCAAACACATAAACACACAAAGACATACTCAGAGGCTCTGAGTAAAAATTTACCTAAACAGCAGAGGCCTCCAAAGCAGACACCCAAACAACTGCTACCTCAAGACACCCCATAAGCAACACATAAACCACAAAAGCAGTGTGCAAAGCAGTCACAGCCCTTAAGGCCAAATACAACACCAAACATACTTGTCATAGGTGACTCCATAGTCAGACACACTGACGTCCCACTCACCAGGCTGAACAAGGAGAGGGTCACAGTAAGCTGCCTATCGGGCGCTAGAATCCGCCACATAACACAAGCACTCGGGTCACTCCACGGCAAGTACAAATATGACACAGTCATTGTCCATGCTGGTGTGAACGACCTGAGACGTACCTCCCTGGACTACATGAAAAGAGACATAGAGGAGCTCTCTGATTATGTAGCCCAGGCAGGTATGACCCTGACCCTGAGCAGTATCCTTCCTTCACCAAGAATGATGCCACAATATAGAGACAAGATGATCAGCTTTAACAATTGGCTTAATGTCTGGTGTCATTCAAAGGGGATCCAGTGTCTGTCTGCCTGGGATGACATGCTTGACAAGCCACGCTGCTTCACAAGGGACGGCTTGCACCTGTCACCCCTGGGATTCTGGATATTGGCTAAGGCTCTTGCCACCCCATAGTGCCTTTATTAGGCAAGGCTCAAATTCTAAACCTACCACCCTAGAAAACAAAAATGGGAAGAAACTGAGGGTAGTGCTGCTCAATGCCAGAAGTCTAAATCTCAAAATGCACGCACTCGAGGCCCTTCTCAGTATGGAGAACATCGATGTCTGTGCTGTAACTGAAACCTGGTTCAAGGCTCCTGAGAGCACCCCGGCACTATTAGGTTTTACCTCATATCATGCGTTCCGGCCCCAAAACCCGGACCACACCACAAAAGGAGGGGGTGTATCCATATTCATAAAGGATACCCACACCTCCAGGTTGGTGGCAACGCATCAAGCTTGGAAACCATCCAGGTGCAACTAACCATAGGCAAAACTGCTCTACAAATTGTAGCATGCTACAGGCCACCCTCTCAAACTCAGGAACCCCACACAGCCTTCCTGAAGACACTGGAGGGTATAAGTGTATCTCCAAACACCATCATATTGGGTGACTTCAACTACCCCGAATATAGACTGGGAACATTACTCAAGCCCTAACTTTCTAGCCCGACGGTTCCTGGAGTTCATAAATTCAAATGCCATGGAACAGCTAGTCACTGTTCCCATGAGAGGAGAAAATATACTACATCTCATTATCACAAACATGGGGACAAAATGCTCCACACTGGAAGTATATCCCTCATTGGTGAGATCTGATCATAAACTAATCTCACTGGAAATCCACATCTCGCCCCCACCCCAAACAAAAAAGACCACAGTGAAGAACTTCTCTAAAGCAAACTTCACACTAACTTAAGACTGGTGTGGTATCCTTCAAGGCCCCTGAGCCAGTGGAAACCACAACCCAAGCTGCGGAAGCCCTTACAAATGCCTTCTATGAACACCTCCAGGACTGCATGGATTAGGCAATCCCAAATAAAACCAAGACTCTTTCCACAAAGGGCAAACGTCCAGTCTGGTGGACCCCAGCCATTAACAAACTTTACAATAAGAGGAGAAAGCTATTACATGATAGAACAAAATCCATAAAAGGGAAGTCACCCTGATCATTATTAGTAAAAAAATACGAGCACTCATAAAATCAACTAAGGCCAATTTTGAGAGAAAAATTGCCATGGATTCAAAGGACAATCATAAGGCCTTTTTCAGCTATGTTAGGAACCTGGGTGGAAACTCCCAGATATGCTCAGAATTAGTCCAAAATAATACAAAAATCACTGAACCCACAGACATTGCCAACATACTGGCAGACAGGTTCAGTGCAAACTTCACCCCCCCCCCCTAAAGGAGAGATAACTATCCCAGCGGAGTGTAGCCTCCCAGACATCTCAAATGCGCAGGTGAAAGCTGCTCTCTCTAAAGCTAAAAACACAGCATCAATGGGACCGGATGGTGTCCCCGGCTGTGTGCTACACGAGCTAAATGAGGAATTAAACCCGCACATAAGGCAGCTGTTTAATCTCAGCCTTACCACAGGATACGTGCCCAAGGAGTGGCATACGGCAACTGTGGTCCTACTCCACAAAGGCGGTGCCTCTACGGACCCTGGTAATTACCGCCCCATAAGCTTAACAAGTCTAGTCTGCAAAGCTATGGAGAGAATCATAATGGAGCTCATAAACAAAGATATAGGGGACTTGCAGACATTGGACCCGACCCAGTTTGGCTTCGTCAAGGGCAGATCATGCCTTTTGAACTTGGTTGACTTCTTCGAAACAGTCACCAAGGCCATTGATGAGGGAAAGGCAGTCCATACAGCCTACCTTGACCTTGCAAAGGGCTTCGACACAATACCCCACTCGGGTATTGTAGAAAAACTTACCAGCTTAAATGTAAACCCATATGTCACAAGATGGGTTGCAAACTGGCTTAAGGACAGAACCCACAGGGTTAGAGTTGCTGGCGCTATGTCAGACTCCAAGCCGGTCACAAGTGGTGTCCCACAGGGCTCGGTCCTTGGCCCCCTATTGTTCAGCATCTACTTCTCAGAAGTACAGGCCAACATGGGAGGACTTTGGCTGACAAAGTTTGCAGACGACTGCAAACTGGGCCATAGTGGAAAGTGCATCGGACACAGATATCCTTCAGAAGGGACTCACAGAAACAGATAGCTGGTGCCAGAGCCATGGCCTGAAGTTAAACGCCAAAAATGTATAGTCATACCCTTCGGGAAAAACAAGGTAACCCCAAGCTACCATATAGGTGGCAATCCACTAAGCACAGAAGAGGTTATCAGGGACCTGGGGACCCAGGTTGACAGTGGCCTTTCTTTTGACACTCACGTTGCTAAAGTGGTTAGAAAGACCTTCTACATTGCCCACCTGATCATGAAGGGATTCACATCCAGATCTAGTGAGGTCATTGTTCCCCTGTACTCTTCACTTATCAGACCAATGATCGAGTACAATGCTCCATTCGGGATGTATCTCACCCGACATCTGCAGCAATTGGAGAGACCCCAAAAGTTCCTCACCAAAAGGATAAAGGGACTCCAAAATCTGTCATATGCTGCCAGATTGAAGAAACTCCAGCTCTATTCAGTCGCATACCGTCTGCTCAGAGGTGACATGTGCCTGACATACAAGGCCATGTCCAACCCGGAATTAATGGACATGCTCCACCTCAAAAAATCCAAATCCACCAAAACCACTAGAGCAAGCGACTTAAACCTTAGCACGGATATAAATAGGACGTGCTGGAGGGATAGATTTATCACTCAGAGACTCCCTATGCTGTGGAATAAAATCCCGGTCCATGTGAGGCAGAGCACCTCGCTGGCTCTGTTCAAGAGAAATCTTGACCTGTGGATGGGAGATTGTAGGTTTACCCCGGGAATCATCTCTGTGTCACTGCTGGACAGAGGCACAACAAACTAATGGGTACAGTATTTTTTCATATAAGGGGTGGCGTAAGCCACAAAACTTTGGGCTAGGCTTATAAATGCCTTAGGGCAGATAGCCTAGTATAAACCTATAAACCTATGAACCTAAGAGGCATGTGAGAGATTCAAGCTGCTGTATCCAGCTGTCTTCAGAATATTTTTTTCAGGAGGATTAATGTCACAGTTTGATCCAGAATAGGCTAAGGAGGAAATGCAAAAGTTTGTCCAACAAAATGTAGGCCATCAAGCAGAAGGGGACTCTGCTGCTTATTCTTCCGATAATAAAGCACATGGGGTGACTTTGCAATTGAAGCCTTCTCCAATGTTGCAAAGGAAAATGCTTGAGAGAAAGAGAAAAGCACAGGAGTTGATCAGTAGAATCAGGAATACCACGGAGTTGAACTGGAATCAGGAGTTGGCAGATGAATATGAAAAGGACGAAGAGCAGCAACAAGAAATTAGTGAATAAATATGAGACTGCAAAGAATCAATCACATTTATGAAATATGGCTGTATACGAATAAGAAAGAGTATACTTTTGTTGACGTTGTTAAATTTGTGAGGAATTGTAAAGCATTTTCCTCACTTCATGTCATTAATGTTTGAATGGACTCTGAGGAAGATGAAGAGGCAGGAAAAAGGGTAACTGTAAGTAAAATGTTTTCTTTTATATGAAACGTTTCACAACATAAATCACAATATTTCATAGTAAAGTATTTTTAATTATTGTATATGATAAATTTATTGAAAGCAACAGATGCTATTTTTTTCTTCCTCTTTTTCTTACTTCATTTTGGTATTAAGAAGTACAGACATTACAATGCAAAAACTGAAGAAAAGATAGACAAAAGCTTGTTTTAAGTTAATATGTTGTAATCTTGGGCTACTTTCATGGGGAATGGGGTAAAAGTACATGGATGATAATATATGTAGAGCTGATATGTTTTCTTTTACTTTTGCATAGCTGAATTTCTGGATTAAAACCCTTGTCTTAAGCTAATAAATTTTAAGTGAAAACAAATAAAAATGGGAATACCGAATATAATGAAAAGTTTTCTTTCAACAATAAATGGTTCAGCTTGTGTTTCAGGCTGCAACAAAGGACTACATTTTTCTTTTTTTTTTCCTCTTAAAGTTTCATGAAAGCAAGCTGATAATATGCTAATAAAAGACAGCACACTGTTTTTTTTTCAAGGCTAAAAGTTAATGATTTCTGAAAGCATCCAAATAGTTTTCACATCTGGGGAGGAGGAATAAAGATTAAAAAAAAAAAAAGACAGACACTAATTAGTGTAAGTAAAAGCAAAGGCGATAACATGCATCTTAGCACATGTTAGCAGCTGTCTATTTGGAACAAATATCCCTATTAGGAGGGCTGAACTTCATTATTTGAATATGTACAAAGTTATGTGTGCTTGTATTAGGTTAAAAGATCATGGGGTGTTCTGGCAGTGTTTGTTTTTTTTTTTGTTTGAGGATTTTTATTAAAACAAAAAGTCTTGTAAAAAGTGACATAAGTTCTAATGTCGACGATAAGAAAAAAACTAAAGGACTAACCTGCCAAACATTAATGGATATATGTATTTCAAAAGCTGGAAACAAACATTTAAAACATCTGCCATATACAGTAGGTGTGAATAATGGCTTTTTACTGCAATTGTGACACTTTCCATATTATCGTGGAATGTGAATGGACAAAATGGAAAGAATACTTACTTATATATGAATGCTACAGGGATACAGTTGGAAAACATGAGCCTGTGAATTTGAAAGAAAGGATTTCAGGGTGGATATTCTGCAGAATATTAGGGACAAAGGAAAAGAGGAACACTTATATTAATTGTTAGCAGAGCTCCAGTATTGATACAAGAGGAAAAAATATAATAATGGCAGATTTGTAGTAGCAAGGGGTTACTGACAAGGGATGAATAATACAATGGCACATATTTATATTCCACCAAAAATGCCTATTTTTGGAACTTAAAAACATTTGGGAGAAATAATCAGCTTTCAGCAGGGAATATTACTTGGGTGGGGACTGGAATTTCATTTGCAACAGTAAGGATGTATCCGGGGAGCCTAGAATGGCAAATATAATAAAAGAGAGCAGATTTCTGAAGAAGTGTTTGAAAAGGTTTGGTATGAAGAACATGAATTCAGTAATAGGAACTCCAAGGGAATTTACATATTGGTCCTCAGGGTACAATAAATAGCGGGGCTAGGCTTGGACAGAAGTTATATTTCACTGGTGCAATGCATTTAATTCAGAACTTTGATACACATCCAGTAACTATTTCAGATCATGAGCCAATAATTACGAAGATAAAAATGCAAGTTAATAAAGTAAAGATGAAATATCCACATTTCCCTGCCTACTTGTTAAAAGGAAAGGGATTTAAGGAATGGGTAGTGGAAATTATCCAGGAGTTATTAGGAAAGATGGAAAGTACTCCAGAAGCTATCGCTAGTGAGTGGAATAAAATGAGGATTGAGTTTAAAAACAGGGTAGAAATAAAAGAAAAAGAGATCTTGTAAGAAAAGGCACAACTGCAGAGTGCTTAAGAGAAAATAAGGGAGTACCTAGATAATATATGTGAGTTTAGAAAGACTGCTGTGTAGCAACTGTTTTTTGATAACTCCAGAGCACAAAAAAGTTTGCCACAATAACTTAGGCAATAGAAAATAGAAAGGATAGTTGCCAAACTTGGGTAGAGTATAACAAGAAAAATAACCAGAGATCCTGTAGAAGTATTAGAGATATTTTAGAAATGTTAGGAAAATTTGTATAAAACAGCGAAGTGGGGACATCAAGAAAAAGCATAAATGGAAATATTTATGGAAGACTTAAATATGCCAAGGTTAGTGTTAGATGAAGCTAACAACAGTTAAGATAGGACGAGATGCGATAAAACTGGTCATGTGTAACCAATCTGTATTGGTGGAAGTTTGACAATTAGGAGGGAAGAAAGTGATATCAAGATCTGGAGGGTTTTAACAGCATTTTAAAAGAAGGGGAGGCACCAATATCCTAGAAAAATCTGTGGTGGCTGCATTATGTAAAGATGGTAAAGACCCATCTGATTTGGCTTCATATAGGCCCATTTCAATTTCAGTTTTAAACCACAATTTTAAAGTGTTTGTTTATAAAGGTTAAAATAATGCCAAAGGTGATGCCAAAATTGATAGATATGGATCAACGTGGTTTTGGGGAGGGGAAACAAACATTTGTCAACAACATTAACAGAACAATGGTGATCCAGAGGGAAGCCGAATGTAAGAAAATACAACTGTTTTTTGGTGGGTCTTGATGCAGAGAAAGCATTCATTAAAGTAAGCTGGGATTTTACAAATAGAGCAATGGAAAGATTTGCATTTCCTGATATAGTAATAAGGTTAATTAGAAGGATGTTTGAGGGATGAGAGCCAAAAAACAAACTGTGAGGGCTCCTCTCTAATATGTTGTGTCTAAACAGAGAAACCAGACAGGGGTGTCCTCTTTTCCCATTGATATCTGCTTTATATTTAGAACCATTGGCAAAAAAAAGGGACTCAAAAATATTGGTGTGGTTTTCAGAAAAGTTGGCCTTATTATTTTGTACCCGATAAAACCAGAAAAGGACATCACAGTGTTGTGGAATATTCTGAGATGGTTCTGGGATTTTTTTGGGATATAAAATGAATGAAGATAAAACAAAGGTTATAACTAGAAACTATGTACCCACATATGAATTGATTCAACAATACTCTTATTTATAGGGACAAGATAAAGTATTTAGGAGTATGGATTAAAAAGGATTTAGTTATGGCAGCCAAGGATAAACAAAAGAAAAACTGAGAAACTGGAAGCTCTTGCCTATGGATAGCAAGATAAAAGAGTAAAAATATTTTTAGTCCCTTTAGTTTTATACACAGATCAGGCATATTTTCATCAATCAGAGGCAAAGTTGTGGATAGTAATTCACAAAGAGTTGAAGGATTTTAGTTGGCAGGGGAAGAGTCATGTGAGATAAGATGATCCTCCGAACAGAACAAGGGGGTTTATGATTACTTGATTTGAAGGGATATTTCAGAGCTGCACATGTAAGGCTGTTATACATAACACAAGCAGAAGGCTACAATTCAGACTGGAAAGAGATGATGATGATAAAGCAGGAGGGTAATTCAAGAAATGAGGAAAGAATGGAATTTTGGATGCATAACCTTAAGTAGAACAGTAACAGTCATGCAGAATATTATATCCATAAGGTAGCAGAAAGTATACTAACTATTGGGTGGTGCAGTGGTTAGCTTTGTCGCCTCACAGCAAGAGGTTTTCTGGCTTGATTCTCTGCTGGAGTGCCATTTGTGCAGAGTCTGCATGTCCTCCCTGCATTCGTGTGGGTTTCCACTGGGGGCTGCGATTTTCTCCCACATTCCAGTGTTGTGCATCTGGAGTGTTTCTCCCCAAGCCTTAGCTGAAAAATGGGCTTTGTCTCATTTGGACTTTCAAGGTAAACAAATGTTAAATAAAAAAATAAATAAAAAACTGGGACAACATAGGAATGGAGAAAGGAGATTCTGCTGAAAAGAATGACTGCAATTAGGGATACAGAGAACAGGCAAGATGGGGCTGGAATTTACTGCAGGAAAATTGCAAAGGGACCAAGGTATTGGGAACAAATAATCAGAAAAAGAAAAGTGATAGAATGGTAAAAGGCCAAGAAAATATTTGTAATGCAGGCTAGTGATTCCCTTCCCTATCAGTGATTGATATCAGAGTATAGACAAAGAGAAAGGGACAGGGTGAATCCTAAATGAAAGACCTGCACTGTTTGAGAGTTTAATTGAATCTAGAACAGAAGTTGCTGTTAAAAACTGGTAATTAGTAGGGCATATAAAATACTGCATAATAACTATAGGAATCAATCAGAACAGGTCAGAAAAGATTATGAGGAGAGATTATTATGCAATTCACAAAGAAACAATGGGAAGACATACATTTGGCTCCCAAATATGCACAAATCTAGAAGATTTAGGATTTTTGCTTGGATTTGTTTGCACAGATACTTTTATACCCTAAACAATCTACAAATAATTTTTCCTCAGGCAGACAGAAAAATGTTGAAGGTGTGATGGAGGGGAAAGAGATAACTGGGAACATATGTTTTGTGAGTCTAATGAGCTGGCAGACTTTAAAAATTCCCTACAGAGTACTCTGTCAGGAATAGCATTTCCACCTGTTTTTTTTCCAGACTATCTAGAAATCAAACTGATTCTCCAGTAGTCTGGCAAACATTGTACAAACTCTGGTATTGTGTTTCAAAAAAGATACAGACTACAGGAGATTGTTAAATTGTAGATATATATATATATATATATATATATATATATATATATTTACAGAAAATCATAATAAACCAGCAGTAAAATCATTGCAAATGGAAAACAGGATGTTCCTCTTCCCTTAATGTGAACATGACATCATGAAATGGGTGTAAAGTGCATAGGGAGAGGGGAAGAGATGGTTGGGGTTAGGGGAGGTGTGAGGCGGTGTGTCCTTGATCTAGTTTTGGCCACAGTGAAAGATGGCAACCCTAGTCAGGCATTCTGGGTGAGCAAATGAGTATAACTAAGTATAGTATAACTAAGGAAATTATTTTTTGAGCTGAGATACAAAATCTGAACTGCTTAGACCATAGTATCACCTTGTTAAGTTTAATTCTCAGGGCTGCCAAAAAAAAGCAATTACTAGAAAACGGAAGTCAAAATTTAAACCAACTATACCTGAAGTAGTGAATATTGTAACAGAGATAAAAGAACAGGACAGGAGGAATGAGGTTTAAGAAAAGGCAGGAACTGAATAATTTACATAATATTTTTATATTACATGTAAAAACAGATGTGAATTATGTTTGTAAATGTGCACTTGTTGATACAGTTTCATACTTTTATATAAATTTACGTTTCTTATGTCACGAGTGATGATTCAATAAAGGTTCATAGGTAGGTACTAGGCTATCAGCCCAGGGGCCTATACAAGCCCAGCCAAAAAGGTACCCTGGTTTTTGCCACCCAAGAAAATTATTTTCCTGTGCCACTGTTGAGCAGAGCCACAGATATGATCCCCGGGGTGAATTTCCTATTTCCCATCCAATCATCAAGATTTTTCTTGAAGAGTGCTAATGAGGAGCTTTGTTTGATATAGATAGATAGCTTATTCCAGAGTATGGGAAGTCTCTGGGACAGGAATCTATCCCTCCCGCATGTTCTGTTTATTGTGGTGACAAGGTTTAGGTCCCCTAGAGAGTGTAGCTCAGAGGGATTGGGATTTCTTTAAGTGGAGCATGTCCAACAGCTCTGGGTTTGACATAGCTTTGTATGTTAGGCAGAGATCACCTCTGAGTAGGCGATATGCGACGGAGTAAAGCTGGAGTTTTAGGTAGGAGTATCCTGCACACTGTGCAATTTAGAGATGGGGAAAGAGTACAACATTAAGAAAAACTAAAAAATTCTCAAAGGCTTTTTTGAAATAAACTACCCTGCTGATTTCATCTACTCTAGCTTTAACAAGTTTCCAGTTGCAGGCATTCTCGCCACCAACCCATTTTAATGTATGGGTTTCCTAACATCTGCAAGAATCAGGGCAATGACAGTTCTCGTTTTCCACTACCAATCTCTTTGGATTCCAATAACATCAGACAATGTATCACCACAAACTGGACCATTATTAATGCTAACCAAGAACTTTTCAGAGCTTTGGGTCCCACCCCCTCATTTTGTTTTAAAAAAAACTATGTCATTTTAAATCTTTATTTGAATCTGAGAAAAATAGTACAGTTTGTCAATTCCTAATAATGCAGCATGTGGTCATTGTATTTGCTGTAAATACATTTTAGTGGGAGATCAGCTGTTTGTGTCAGCATGGAGTTTTACCCTAAAGTTTAAAGAAACATTTAATTGTGCTTCCACTTGTATTGCTTACATTGCAATTTGCTCATACTGTGGATCATTCTACATTGGTAAAACTATTCGTAAGCTAAGTGACAGAATAAAGGAACATTGCAGAGGTATTACAATCTCTGATTTTAAAAATGCTTTAGCCAAGCATAGTTCTGTATGTTCCCAGTTTTCATTTTTCTGTTCTTGAGAAAGTTGTTGTGCCTTTTGGTGACAGTAATAACTTGCTTGAGGATAAGGAACTACAGTGGCAAGTCAGGCTGCATGCTGACTCACCCCCTGGACTGAATGGTAATTTAAACATAACATGTTTACTCAAATGGAATAGATAGCACATGTCATCAACATTGTGGGCAGAACTCTCTCTTGTATTTTAGGCTGTTTACTTTAGAATTTTCACTCACTCATATTTGAATACTGAAAGATTTCTGATGAAGTTCGAATAATAAAGAATGAAAGCACTCAAATCGGAAATTTGTTTTTCTAGTTCTTTTTCCTTCCTTCGTTAGAGATTTTTTATTTTATATAGTGCTCAGTAGTACCTCTTGGATAGTTTTATTGTACTGTGTAGTGTAGTCTATCTTTACCATAGAAGAGAAGAACTTAACTGATTTTAGTGACAACAGCCAAGACTTACTGGATCTATCGGTTTATAATATTCCTACTGATTTCTCTATTTTAATTCAGTCTATGAATGCATCAGTAGTGAAAACTGAAGCTTTACTGAATGTTTTTTTGAGCTCTTGTTTACCTACATTGTGTGGTTCTGAAACTGGAAACCCTTTGCAATAGTCTTCGGCAACTACTGCATGTGAAGGTGGTTATGATTTACTTAACCAGGTTGTGGAACCTAATGACAAAAATCCATTTGCAGACCGCTATCGGAATATAGAAACAGTGGTTTGTTTAATGGGAGAAACTCTGAAGGTTCACCACCAGGAAACTGTACATATATGATGCGTATGTTGGACAAACTGCTGAGTTCATACAAAAACATTGAATATGAAAACTTTTATTTGTCCAAATGCATTATTTGTGAAATTGCCCTCCAAGGATTACGTTATAAAATTCCTAATAGAAATTGATTCCAACAGTGAGATGTTTAAGACTATTTGCCAAATCTATAATGATGCAGGTTTAAAAGTGCTTATGGTGTTAACTGACAATAATTTTTCCAGGTTACAGTCACTTGGTGATCAAATTAAACATTTAAATGACAGCATCATTTCTCATCCTCATTTTGAACAAAGAAAAAAATGACTGGATAGCACTTGATGCCAAAATTTCACAGCATGTTGCCACCATTGTACTTTGTAAAAAGAAGAAAATGCTGAGATATTGGCATCAATATCAAAATAATACTGCTTACTCACTACCTAAGTTTAATAACCATTTTAATAAAGTATCATTTGGGCATCTCAATAAAAATGCCTCATCTGGGCATCACAATAACAATACAGTGCATCCTACCATTAAAACTACTTCAGGGCATTACGATCACAACACAGTGGTTCCTAATTCTAAAGTGACATCAGCCCAAATTAGATCTCATTCTTCAGATGCCATCACTCATGTTTCAAACATTTTCAAGGAAAATTATTCTTCTGGTCTAAGGTTAGTAAAACTTCAACTGTCCAAAATAATAGGTCATCCCCTCCTGTTTGTGCTGTCTCGGTCTCCTCCACCCCACCTCCACAAGCAGATAGTTTTTGTACTGACTTGGGTGAAGCAAATGCTATTGACAACAGCATTTTTTTTTATCCAGCAGTGGACACACTTCAGGCAAAGGAAGAGGAAGTGTGAAAGGAAGAGGAAGAGAGAGGAGAAGCAGTCATACAAGAGGAAGGATGAGAGTTTAGATTCTATACAGACAGATATTCCCAACACCAGTGCAGTATTTAATTTGTCTAGCAAACCAATGGATGCAAATGTTATTTCTGTCCTAGAAAAATGATTCAATTTCATTCCAGCACAAACTGCTAATGTTACAGATGTAGTACTTGACTTAAAATTGTATGTTAGAAAGCTCAATTTGAAACAAGGTTTTTATAATAATTTAAATTTTATAGTTGACAATACAGAAAGTACAGTTTTGTACCAACCATAAATGTAGATGTTCGAGTGTACACCCTGCTGCAGTCATCACACTTGGGTTATCCTGTCGTCAGGCGGTCCCGCAGTCGGCTGGAATTCCAAAGTCTTGGTCCGGCATCGGTTGCTGTCACTTCTTCCCTTACGTCAGTGTGCCAGGGGTATATATAATGCAACCAACGCCATTTTCTTCAGTTTTTCTTGCCCCATATGTCAGGTGCCCCCCAAAAGGTGGTCAGTAATTAGTATCAAATTGAGTAAATTTGCACAAACACAAAATCCCTTCAGGTATAAGCAAATACATCAGGAAGGTATTGAAGAGATTTAGCCAGTAGGTCAGAGGGGATGGAGGGAGGGTAACCTGGACTGCAGCAGGGTGTACACTCGAACATCTACATTTATGGTAGATACAAAACTGTACTATGTTCATCATGTTACCCTGCTGCAGTCATCACACTTGGGTTGAATCCCAAAGCTAAGGGTGGGTGGAGGAATCATAGAGGGTTAGAGGAGGCTAGAAGGCCCTGCAGAACTGCAGTGGCGAAGCCCGCCCTGGTCGTAGAGTAAAGTGGTAAGTGATAGTGTTTGGTAAAGGTGTGTACTGAACTCCAAGTTGCAGCTTCCAAAATCTCCTTGGTTGGAACCCCCCTGAGAAAGGCTGTAGAAGTAGCTGTTGCCCTGGTAGAGTGGGGTCTAATGGTAGAAGGAACTGGTTTTCCATGATGGGTGTAGCAAAAACGTATGCAATGACCTATCCATTTGGAAATGGTTTGCTTTGATATAGCCTTCCCTTGAGAAGTTGTAGTATACGATACAAAGAGCTGGTCAGATTTTCTGGAATCCTTAGTGTTGTCCAAGTAGTAACGAAGTTGCCTGTGAATGTCCAAATAATGCAGGAGTCTCTCACCTTTGTTCTGTGGATTTGGGAAGAAGGTGGGTAAGTGGATGGTTTGATTCAAAGCCACACTGGAAACCACCTTAGGCATAAAGGAAGGATTAGTTCATAGAGAAACTCTGTCTTGATGAAAAATGAGGAAAGGTTCCACTGCCATTAGTGCCTGTAGCTCTGAGACTCTTCTAGCTGAAGTTATTGCTAGCAGCAGGGCAGTCTTCCATGATAGGAACTGAAGATCTGCAGAGAAAGCTGGTTCAAAGGGAGGTAGTGTTAGTTTTTCCAGAACAAAATTGAGGTCCCATGTTGGTGTAGGTGCTCTCCTGGGTGGTCTAATGTTTTTTGCCCCTCTGAGGAACTGCCTTAGAAGTGGATGCGAAAATAAGGGTGGATCCGTGTTATAGTGGGCCGAAATAGCTGAAGCATGCATTTTAATGGAGGAGAAAGAAAGTCCTTTGTGCAACATCTCAGTTAAATACTGTAGAATGTGAGGCATGTGAGGCTGAATAGTGTCTTGGCCTTTAGATTGGTTCCAAGCGCAAAACCTTTTCCATTTGTCCGAATAAGCCTTCCTGGTGCTTGGCCTCCTAGCTTCCAGAATAACATCCATAACTGCTTGGGAAAGAGGAGCTGGCTGGATGCTTAGTTGAGTTGCCATGCAGCCAGATTTAAGGTTTTGAGCTGGCTGTGAAGAATCTGATTGTTTTGTTGTGTGAGTAAATGGAAAATTTGTGGTAATATCCATGGTGGGCTGTGGGCCATATTCCTCAGTAGCGGGTACCAGTGCTGGTGTGGCCAGTCTGTGGCTATGAGAATCAGTGGTGGTCTCTCCTTTTTGACTTTCAGAAGTACCTTTGTGAGGAGAGGCAATGGAGGGAAGGCATATACTGTCAGATTTTTCCAACTGAAAGAGAGTGCGTCCACTTTCCACGCTTGATGGTGAAGTGCCCTTGTACAAAATTTTGTTAGTTGATAGTTTTGAGGGCTGGCAAACAGGTCTATGTCTGGAAGGCCCCATTTTTGAGTTATCATTGTAAATACTTGTGGATCTAGTTTCCACTCGTGGGGATCCATGATGCTTCTGCTGAGGTCGTCTGCCAATGTATTCTTCTGTCCTGGCAGGAATTGAGCTTGTAACTGAACTTGGTAAGCCAGAGCTGTGTTCCATAAGGTCATTGCTTGCCTGCACAGAGGGTAGGAGTGAGTACCCCCTTGTTTGTTTATGTACCACAATACTGTGGTGTTGTCCGTCTTTATTGTCAGTTGTCCTGGATGTAATAGATCCTTGAAGGCTGTCAGAGCTTTCTGTACAGCTAGCATCTCTTTTTGATTGATGTACAGATTCCTTTGATCTGCAGTCCATACGCCTTGAACGCACTGTCCTGCCATGTGAGTCCCCCAGGCGTAATCTGATTCATCTGTTGTGATAGTTTGCCTGGCTGGGGGCTGGAGGCAAGGTGAAAGGCTGACCCTTGTTGAGGTGACATGCCTGTGACCACCATAGAAACTCCTGTTGTAGGCAGGGGATGAGAGTTATCACTGTATCCAAGCTGTGGCTGTGTTGAGACCATACGCTTTTTAGGTACCACTGTAATTTCCTCATATGCAGCTTTGCAAATGGTAGTAGTAGTATGCAAGATGCCATGAAGCCCAAGACGTGCAGAATTTTTCTTGCAGCTAATTGGGCCTTTGTTGCCATTGTTTTGAAATATTGAGTCAGTTGTAGTTGTTTGTCTGGCATCAGATAAGCCTTCTGGGCCATTGTATTCAAGCTGGCAGCCAGGAATGTCATATTTTGTGAGGGTACTAGTTTTGACTTCTTTTCGTTTACTGTGTACCCCAGGCAATTTAGTAGATGTTTCACAAAAGCCAGATGATGTAATAGAATGTCCTTGCTTTCTGCTTGGATGAGGCAGTCGTCCAGGTATGGGTATATTTGAATTCCTCTTTGTCTGCAGTATGCAATTACTGGTGCCAGGCATTTTGTGAAGACTCTGGGCGCAGTAGATAAGCCAAAGGGCAGTGCAGAGAAATGGTAATGGGTTGAACCTGCAATGAAACAGAGGTATCTGCTGCAACTTTGTCTGATAGGGACATGCAGGTATGCCTCCTTGAGGTCCAACATTACTAGCCATGCTTCCTTGCCCAGCATGGGAAGAAGCTGCTGTAGTGTTAGCATCTTGAATTTGGGTACTTGCAAGTAGGTGTTTAGAACTGAAAGGTCCAGAATTGGTCTCCAGGCATTGTCCTTTCTGGGCACTAGAAAGAATCTTGAATAAAATCCTTGACCTTGCTCTCGAATGGGTACCAGTTGAATAGCTTTCCTGTCTATGAGAGCTGTAATTTGTTTTTGTGCCTCTGCCCATTGATTTTTGTGGCAGGTTTGGCATTCCTCTTTTCATTGGCAAGGTGTGAAAATGGAATCTGTATCCTCGTAAAATTATGTCTAGGACCCATTTGTCCTTTGTGACAATGTGCCAGTTGTCTGAAAAAAGTGCAAGTTTTCTTCCCAAGTGGGCTGCCAAGAGAGAGTTGCTTGGCCAGATGAGGTGCAAGTCACTGAGTTTGCCTTCTGGTAGATTGGGACCTGTCTTCTCCTCCCTTATGTGTTGTAGTGCCCCATTGGTGAGGTTTGTACTGGGCTTGTGGTTGTCCTCTGCCCCTTGGGCGTCTGTATTTACCACTCTATGGTCTGTCTGTAGCTGGAAAGGACCAATTTTTTGTTGGCCAGATTCTGCTGAAGCGAAGGGGTTGTACCTGTAGGAAATCTTTGACTGTCTGCATAGATTTTGCCTTATCCTCCATTTTCTTTGAGTTCTTCTGCTTTAACTCCAAAAAGAACATCCTGCTGTAAGGGAGCATCTAGAAGTTTTAATTTAACATGATCAGGAAGAGTTTGTTCCTTTAACCAAGCATGCCTACGTAAAACAGACCCAGTGACAGCTGCTCTGCAGGAGGCCTCCAAAGAATCAAACCCACATTGTAAGGTATGTTTGCCCACCTGTTCAGTGGTATGTAACAGATCCTGCATTTCTTTCAATTCAGATTGTTGAGGGAGAGTGGTCATTTTTTGCTTTAACTGAGAGATTAGAAATTGCTGATACTTAAGCATGTGAAAATGGCAATTTAGTGCCCTCATAGCCAGAGTGGCTGAGGTGTAAACCTTTTTCCCCCACCTGTCTAGTGCTCTGGAATCCCTTTCAAAAGGCACAGGATTTTTAGCCATAGAAGCCTTAGCCCCCTTGGGACCCTGGGAGATTGTCTCTGGGTCAGCAACAGGGCTTTTGTAAAGAAATTTGTGGAAATCAGGCACTCTATAATATCTGTCAGGCTTAGCCGGAACATGAGGTAGAGAATGAGGGTTAAAACTGGATTCTAAGTAAACATCATCCACAATGTCTAAAACTGGTGGGATGGCAAGTGGTCTGTGTTGGGGGAGTAAAAGAAACTCTCTGAGCCTTTTCTTCGAGTCAGAGTAGTCCTGACCTTCCCAGTGAAAATGTTCCCTCATAGTGTGTAAAGTTTCCCAAAAGGAGTAGTCTTCAGGAGGAGAAGCTGAGGGAATGGAATCCTCAGCATCAGAATCTTCATAAGGGGAGAAGGAGTAATCTTGGTCCTCAGAGGAGTCTGAAGAAATGGACACTTGTTCAGAGGATGCATAATCTTCCTCTAGTCTAGGCCTTTTGTCAGGAGGGGGCTGGGAACCCCTGATTAAAGTGATCAAATCTTCAGCCATTTTGAGCATCTGTTTCTTAGGCATGGGGCCTTGAACAGGGGAGTGAAGTGCAGATTTTTTTAGATTTAATAGGAGTCTTCGTCTTAGAAAACGATTTAATGGTGAGCGTCGTCGGTCTAAAAATGCCTTCAGAAACCGATGGCATTTCTGCAGCACCGACATCTTTTTCAGCAATGTCGTCGGTTGGGCCTGAGCTAAATGGCTGCGTCGGCCTGGTACATTCTGTCAAAAATTCTGAAGCGGTCTCGGGTTCCAGATCTGCAGTAGTCAGGGGCTGCATCGGAGCCTCACTGAGGACCGGAGAACCAGAGACCGGACCAGTCAAGGCCTCGGAATCTGGCTTAGGCCTGGGCTGTCTGTCCTTATCCTTGCGTTTTTTGTGCACACCGGTAGTCGGTTGCTCCGACGGCATGGTGTAGTTAAATTTCCTACCGTAGTGTCATGCGAAATCAAAGCGTCTTTTAATAGTACACTTATTAAATCTAGCACAAAAACGACAACTAGTGACGTCGTGGTCTGGGCCTAGGCAAGGTATGCAATAAGAATGAAAATCCTTATGAGGTATTTGCTTCCCACAAGAAATACAATTATTAACTTTTTCTGACATCGGTCTGAGGCAAGAAAAGTTTCCCCAATGGGGTACTTAGCTTTATAGAAGACTTCGGTCTGAAATTCGAATTCGGAAATCTCAGTAGTCAGCCGACCGGCACTTGCGAACTGCTTCTGCTTCGGGCACCGCTCGGCAAGAAAGACTGAAGAAAATGGTGTCAGTTGCATTATATATACCCCTGGCGCACTGACGTCAGGGAAGAAGTGACAGCAACTGACGCCGGACCAAGACTTTGGAATTCCAGCCGACTGCGGGACCGCCTGACGACAGGATAACCCAAGTGTGATGACTGCAGCAGGGTAACACGATGAACATCAAAATTCTGACAGCAGCTTGGTTAACGTTTCATACACCGGTAGAAGCATCACTAATATTTCTCCTAGTACCTCTTCATTCCAGTGTTTGAATCCCAGTGACAGTTTTATTAGTGACTCTAAAGAAGATATTAGTGGCAACAGTCTTAGAAGAAGCATTTTTAACCCAACGCTTCATTCCTCACAATGTTTTTTTCTAAAGTATGTGAGGCTGAAATTAGAAAGGTTTTAACCAACAAACTGAGTGTTAACTGGTTTAATCTTAAGCCATTAGAAAGAAAAGCTCTTCAACAGATTTGTAGAGATCCTTTGGTCAGAGGCATGAAAGCTGATAAAAGTGCTGGTATTGTAGTTATGGACAATAATGTTTATATCCGTAAGATGGAAGTTACTTTGAGTAACAACGAAAACTACAGCATCATTCAGCCAACTGAAGTCTTACTTAAATTCCAGGAAATTGATCATATTCTTTTGGAACTTTTTAATGACAATCTTTTTTCAAGTCTTGATTTAGAGTTCAAGCAAATAACTAATCCATGTCTGGGGAGAATGTTTGGGATTCCCAAGATCTAGGAAAATGTGTTTGACCCACCTCTTAGGCACATAGTGTCATGCAAGAAAACCAAGACTGAATTTATTGTTGAATTTCTTGATTTTCACTTAAACCCCATTTTTCAGTCTTCTCTGTTTACGTAAAAGACTTTTGGGGATTTTTAAACCAAGTCTTTAATTTTGTCAGTGAAAAACCACAATCTTCCTAATCCTATTCCTTGCAGCTGTTTTTTACTTGTTACTCTTGACATTGTAGCCCTTGTATCCTAGCGTTCCACACAAAGAAGGTATTGGCTTGGTGGAAAGATACCTAACTGTAGATGTTAAGATGGAACCAGAGAAAGTCAGAACCATGTGTAGACTGTTACAGATTGTTTTAGACAACAACTTTTTTATTTTCAATGAGAACATCTATCATCAGGAAAAAGGTGCTGCCATGGAAGCTGAAATAGCTTCAGCTTATGCCAATTTAGTGCTTGGGAAGCAGACACTCTTGTTAACTTGGAAAGTTTCAAACAAGTCCAGCTTTAGAAGTGTTTTGTTGATGACACATTTTTTTCTATGGTTAGGTTCCCACTCAGATCTTAATGCTTTCCTTTATAGTATTAGGGATATCATCTCTTTCCTTGATTTTACTATTGCAGGCATTGTTCAAGAAGTGCATTTCTGAGACATTACTTTGTCCATTGATGTCTTACATTCTCCACAATTTTTCTCAGACACCTTCAGCTGGAAGGGAGCTAGGACAGGGTAAAGAGAGTACTGGACAGGCACAAGATACAATTACAGAAAAAGGTGTAAAGAGAGCTATGCACTAGTTTCATACTGTCTGCCACTCGGGGTCCTCAGGAATCTGTCCAGTGTGCTGACACAAATCTCTGGTGGACATCTTCAAGAGATCATTGCTCACTATAGAAGAGACAGAAGACAGAAATAGTAGTACTGCTGTGCAAAGAAAGAACTGGTAAAAATCTAGGGAATTGCATGCTGATAAAACTTAAGTGGCTCATAACATAATGCAGGAAATACTCAACAATCTCCAGGATAACAACCAACATGGATTCACAGCTAGATGTTTTCAGTGAAATTTGTGCCAGTAAATATTGTTTACCTGGACTTCAGCAATTCTTTGATATGGTCCACACAGACATTTGCTACGAAATCTGTAGGGGGTAGGGATAGAGCCAGAATTGAGGAAATGTATCAAGACGTTAAAAAGTTAGATATGAATGGCTGTGTTGAAAAGTTCATTATTAGGACAAAGAAAATAATTACTGTAAAACAAAAGGGGTTAGTTCAGACAAAGGGAAACGAGAATAGGATCATCCTACTTATGGACTGCATAAAGGAAAGGTGCAGTACTGCATGACAGAGAAAGTCTATGGAAGGGGTAAAACAACAGCATCTGAGGTTCAGTACAAGAAAATGCAAATTACTACACTTGTGGTTCAATATCCATTGTATGAAATATCAGCTCTGGGGAGTAGAATTCATGACAACAGCTGGAAAGGCCTAGGGTGCATTACACCTAAATCAAACCACAAGGAGCAGGTTGAGGATGTCTTTGCAGCTTGAGATGGAATGTTGGAGTATTTCCTCAAAGAAACAGACTCTGGAAATTCATAAGTAATGTTCTGATCTGATGTTGTTAATCTTCATTCATTCCTTACATGTGGGTTTGGAACCAATCCTCTGTTCTGACCCAGACATTTACCAAGCCCGTGCCAGCCAGAAAACTCTCGAGCTAAGCTTTACCCATAGTGCCCTTCTCTGTTACCTTCAGATCTCGTTTGCTGCATATGAAACAAGACGTGCCAGACAGCCTCTCAGCTAAGTGCTCATTTTGTTGATAGTTTTAGAGAAATTTTCTCCCTTTAAGTCTTTTCTTATAGAAAGTCTTTGTTGTTGTATTGTACCTTTTTTCACTAGTGCCCTATTTTCCACTCCACTTTTCTGTTTCTACCAGTTAGTAATTGTTCTACCATTGTTGGTACCTTCCCTTACCCGGCTGGGTAGTGTTTCGTACCATAGTTGGTACTCCCTCTGTTCTTTCTTTCTTTTCTTACACCTAAGTTTTGTACTGCTTTATTATTATTGTTATATTTACTGATTTTTTGGATTGTGTGTGTTTCTGGTTTGGGAATTATTATACTTATTGTGGAAAACATGTCTGAAAAGAAAACAAAGTATGCTGTAAACAAAACTCCTCGCCCGGACAGCAACTGCAAGGTCAAAGTAAAGGTAGCACCACAAAAAAAGGGCCAGCAGATTCGAAGAAACAAACATTTATTACAAAGTACAAAAAAGAAAATGACTACAGTTTTTAAAAGATGTGACAAATGTGACAGGAAAATGCCTTACATAGACAGTCATATGTCTACTGTTTAGAGCTTTCTCATTTATCAGAGAAACCGCCTTGTGAAATCTGATTCATAGATTAGTACTAGGCTAACTGTCCTTGGGGACCATTTTAAGCCTAGCCAATTACCCCATGTGAGAATCAAACCCTGCACCTTGTGTTTCTAAGGTAAGCATCTTAACCATTACGCCAGCCTCCCACATAGGACTTTTAGCTCTTGCACTCTTGCAGAATGCAAAAATAAACTGATGCTTGCAGTTTACTAAAATCTCCTTTTTCAGAGGCGATCTCTGAGACGGAGGCTTCAACCCCTCTGAGGAAAGATGATAAGAAGAGGAGTAAGTCTCTTCCCACTTCTCCTCACAAGTCAAAATCTTTGGAACCAAGGCCTAAGGTTCCTAAGTTGTCACACAGAGTCTTCAGTTCCAAGACCGAAATCCTCGGCTCCAGTCTTGGCTCCAAAAGAGACTATTCCATCGGCACTGTCTGTTTCTTCGGCACCGGACGTTTTGCCTGCTTTGACCTCCACTACTGCACTATTAACTTTGCCTGTGACACCGACCACATTGTCTGCTCCGATTCCTTCATTTGCTCAACCTTCGGCACCAAGAACCATCATGAAAACGTCCTCAGCTCTGACTCATCTCTTGGTGCCAATAACCACTTTGGAACCAGTGTTTTCCCTTCCTGAGCTTCATAGTGGTCCTTCGACCTTGGTTCAGAGAGATGAATTTCTTCCCAGGACCAGAAACTCCCCGTCGGTGGACCCCTTCTATGGACAGCAGTATAGTCCTTTCCTTGAATGTCCAGTTTCACCATTGAGGTTATCTACCTGTTCCTCCAAGAGCCTGTCTGAGTTAGATATAGTGAGACTGGTAGACCAGGAGGGCTGACGACCAGAGGCATTTCTCCTCCTCAGAAACCTTCCCTCCCATTCAGAGCCGAGGGCCCTGCTCCAAGGACTCCACAGTATTTTCCCCCTCCAACCTCTTCACAGGTTTTGGAAGTTTTGTCACCAACTGCTACCCCAGTTCTGGCAGCTTCGGCACCGATAGTGGATCTCACTTCGGTGCCGGCGACTTCTCTTTGGTCTGGACCCTCTGCGGAAACATTCCATCCTTGGGTCCGAGATTGGCCTGCCTCGGCAGCCCTGTCTCTTCCAGAGGCTCCTTCCCTGGGGGGGGGGGTCAGTCCTTCAGGGTGGGGTGTGACCTGATTCAGAGTTTGTCTCTTTCGGTTCCAGGCTCCCATCTCTCCTTGGGGGGGGGGGGTCTGGCTTTCCAGGCAATGTAGAGAGCTTTAGCCATGGCTGGCTCCCAGTTGGACCCATCGGCATCTGAGACATACCCTCCTCCTGGTTCTGAGCCACAGCTACTACCCCTCACTACTGTTGGACATCGGGTTCGGGAGCTTCAAGGTTCCCTTTCTGCGGGTTCCTCCTCTGACATTCCCCTCAAGGAGGTTCCCTGTAAGAAAGAGTAAAAGAGGAAACACATCGATTCCCCAGAGGAATCACTGACTGAAGATATGGACTTCGATGATGGGGAAGGGTCCCAACAGTCACCCCCTGAAGATGTTTCCTTTGGGGACATCCTGGAAATACTGAAACAATGGGGCAACTGGAAGTCCAGCACCCTTCCCCCAAGGAGAATGTATTCTTGCAGGCTTTCCGAGCCCGACCCTCTACTTCCTGGGTGACCCCCCCTGCGGATGAACTTGTCCAGTAAGTCATGCAGCAGGCTTGGCCGACAGCTGATGCCATTGAGCCAATCCCTGGTAGACAAGATAAGATGCTCTCTAAACCAGAAGATCAACCCCATTAGTCCAAAGGTCTTCCCATTGATGCTATGGTGGTGGCGGCAGCCACAAAGAAAGAGCCCGCCGAGGGGAGCTCTACTGTCCATCCCCCGAACAGGGGGTCTCGGGTGATAGATAGGATAGGGAAGCAGGTCTTTTCTTCAGCAACCTTTGCAATCAGGTCTATGAACTACTTGGCACACTTTATACACCTTCAGAGAGACTTAATTGTAGAGCTTTCTGAAATGCTAGCAGGAGAAATGTCTGATGAGGTATGGGACAAGGTTGCCTCACAACTAGCTACCCTGGAGACTATTTCCAATTCATCCATGAGGTTGATTTCACACTCAACCGAAGGGGCAGCAAGAGCGGCAAGCGCTGGAGCCGTGGCTGGATGCCATGTCTGGATGTGACTGTCATTTTGTGGACCCTTTCAAGTCTTCCTTCCTTAATGCCCCCATAGAAGCCTCATCCCTGTTTGGCTTTAAGGTTAAAGATACCTTGGCCAGGTGTGAAAAGGATGGTAAGACCCTGTCTGCCATAGGTGTCCATTTCTCCACTCCTCAAAGACCCTACTCCAGGAACAACAGGAGTGGAAATATGTAGTTCCAAAAATCCCAGGGGCCTTTCCGTGACACACAGGCTGAATTTTTCCCTCCCGGGGCAGAGGGGGTAATTCAAATGGAGGATGCCCCTTTAGAGACAAAGGGGGTCCAGGTAACCAGGGTTTTAAAGATTCTTTCTCTGGACAGCCTTATCAGCGCTCCTGAAGAGCGGCCCGATTGCTAGCCTCTGGAGGCAGTCAGGGGACGTTTCTGTCTGCACCACTTTGCCTGGCAAGAGATAACCACAGATACTTGGGTGCAGACGATAATAACCAGAGGATATCACATTCCCTTCTTTTCCAAGCCAAGGCCGTCCAGGCGCATTCCCGACATTCCACCCAGTCAAAGGGAATTTGAAGCAATAGAAATTCAAAAGGTGCTTCAAAAAAGAGTCATCCAAGTAGTCCCCCTAGACCAACAAGGATCTGGCTTTTACTCAAGATTCTTTTTAGTGCCAAAACAAACAGGGGACTGGAGGCCCATTTTAGACCTCAGCAACCTAAACAAATTTATCAAACAAGTAAAGTTCTGGATGGTCACAGTACAGTCAATACTCCCTTTCTTGGGAAAAGACGAGTGGATGTGCTCTATAGATCTTCAGGACGCATATTACCACATAAAAATGGACAAACTCTCCAGAAGATTTCTCCGCTTCAAGCTAGGAGCCATTCATTACCAATTCCAAGCACTGTCCTTTGGTCTCTCTATGGCCCCCACAGTCTTCACAAAGTGCATGGCAGTGGTGACAGCTCACTTGAGGCTACGAGGATTCCAGACATTTCCATATCTGGATGATTGGCTCCTTACCGCCCCAACTGAGCATCAACTGAAACTTTTATCGCACTTGGGCATCACTGTGAACGAGAGCAAATGCAAGCTAACTCCATCCCAAAGGCTGCACTTCATACGGCCAGAATTTGACACATGGATCTGTCAAGTATTTCTTCTCCCCACAGGTTGCAAAGGCTGACACTTCAACTCCAACCAATTCTGAACCACACCAAGATTCCAGCAAGAGTGATTCCACAACTTCTGGGGTCTGTGGCAGCTTCCATCATGATGGTCCCATTAGCGAGACTTCACATGAGACTCCTTCAATGGTTGTTACTACCCAGTGGTGCCTGTTAGATTGTCCTATGTCTTACAAAATCAGGATAACCAGTCTTTGCATACACCTTCTCTGGTGGATGAAACTGGATCAAAATCTATGGAGTCACCCATTCTCTGCCAATCTACCCATAGCCATAGTGACTATGGATGCTTCCCTGATTGGGTGTGGGGGGGGGCATTATCAGGGACAGACAGTCCAAGGCACTTGGTCACCCCTGGAGGCCAACTTGCATATCAACATTCTGGAACTGAGGGCAGGGCAGTGCTGCCCGCACTGCAAGCATTCCATTCTGTTCTCCCTTCGGGAACAATTGCCATTCAATCAGACAACATGTCAGTAGTCTGGTACATAAACAGGGGGGAACCAGATCTTATCCTTTATGCCAGGAAGCCATGAGAACTTGGCAATGGCTTCCAATTGCTTTCTTGTAGCAACACGCATTCCTAGGAATTCCAACGTGATTGTAGACAAATTGAGATGATGCATTCTCTTGCCTCACGTGTGGTCCCTCAATCTGATAGTGGTGGCAAAGATTTTCAGTTGCTGGGGTCAGCCTTGCTGTGATCTGTTTGCCTCCCTCACAAACCACAAATGCAGCAGCTACTTTGCCCTAATCCCCCCACAGGGGGAGTCACCGAGGGATGCTGTCCTACACGACTGGCCCACGGGACTTCTCTATGCTCATCTCCCTCTTCCATTGATTTCACAATTCATGAAAAAGGCTATTCGATTGAGAAGCAAAGTAATACTCACTGCTCCTTACTGGCCTCATCAAATTTGGTTCATGTTCCTGTGGCCTCATCTAATTTGTCAACCTTGGGTTCTGGACCCAATCTCAGACTTGATAATGCATCCACAGGGCTTGATTCACCAAATGTATCCAGTCTCAAGCCGACAGCTTGGTTCCTCCACTTCCATTGATTGCCAGGCAAAGTGACCTGTCCTCTCCAGTTCATCACATTCTCTTGGCTTCACATAAATCATCCACCAGAAGGCTTTACCTTAATAAATCAAGCGTTTTTCTTTATGGTGCAAGGATAGGCATATTGACCCTTTCTCAGCACATGTGCCTCTTGTTCCAGAATATTTATCTACTCAACTGGAGTCTGGAGCTGCAGCTTCTTCTATTCGAGTCCATCTGTCTGCAATATCCAACTACCATAATGGTTGTTTTCATGAGTTATTAATCTCGCACAGGCTGTGTAAAGCTTTTCTAAAAGGAGTTATGTATATCAAGTCCCCTTTAAAACAACCAATTGAACCATAGGACTTGACAATGGTCTTACAATCTCTAACGAGTTTCCCCTTTGAACCTGCAGCCACATGTAATCTGAAATTCTTATCTTGGAAAACCTTGTTCATGGTCGCTATTAAATCTGCTAGACGTGTATCAGAATTACAAGCTTTGAGCATGAAGCGTCCATATTTGATCTTTCACAAGGATAGCGTTTCCTTACGAACAAACCCTTCCTTCCGAAAGTGATTTCGGACCTATTAACCAAATGTTAGACCTATCTATATTCTTCCCAAATTAAAGGGGAATATACTTTGCATTTGCTTGATATTCACAGACAACTACGCTTTTACCTTGACAAGACAAAGTCCTTTAGAAAATCTGAACAGCTTTCTATAGCCTATTCTGGTCCTAAGATAGGGAAAGCAGTAGCTAAAGTTATCCTATCCAAATGGCTTAGTGAATGCATTACCTACATATACCAAGAAAATAACATGGTTATTCCTGCAAGGATTAAAGCACACACAACAAGGTCAGTTTCAACTTTGGTAGCCTTCCATTCCGGGGCTTCTATGGTTGATATTTGTGGAGCAGCACATGGGCCTCTCCTCATACATTTATTATGCATTATAAATTGGACATGACTTCTAGGGGAAGAGCTTCCTTCGGCTCAATGGTACTCAGGAATATTCTTCCTTAAGGCCTCCCAGGAAACAGGTAGCTAGGGACTCTGTCCCACATGTAAGGAATGAATGAAGATTAACAACATCAGATAAAGAAGTTATGTCTTACCATAACGTTCCATCTGTGTTGTTGATTTTCATTCATTCATTCATTACAAACCCACACTCCTTCCTCCTCCAAGGGCTCCTGAAGGTTTGGTTATGGTCCTTCCATTCCTGGTAAGGTACTTGCTTAGAGAAAGCCTCCACTTTCCTTTCTCTTAT
Source organism: Protopterus annectens (assembly GCF_019279795.1). Taxonomy (NCBI): domain Eukaryota; kingdom Metazoa; phylum Chordata; order Ceratodontiformes; family Protopteridae; genus Protopterus; species Protopterus annectens. Next base: position 335,039,753 of record NC_056747.1, on the reverse strand, counting down.
TGTCCTGTCTTCTGGGCAAACTCGATCTGAGGTAACAGAGAAAGGCACTATGGGTAAAGCTTAACTCGAGAGTTTTTTGACTGGTGCAGGCTTAGTAAATGGCCGAGTCGGAACAGATGATCGGTTCTGAACCCACATGTAAAGAATGAATGAAGATCAACACCACAGATGGAACATTATGGTAAGACATAACTTCTTTTTTCTACTGAATCCTGGCCAGGTCACACCTGGAATAGTGCATGTAGTTCTGCAGATCATATATAGAGAGAGAGAGAGAGACAATAGACCCTGGAAAGAATCCAGTGGAAAACTGTTAGAAGGATATTTGAGATTGAAGGGAAGGGATATGAACATAAATTAGAGGAGCTGAAACTCTTCTCATTAGAAGCCTTAAAGGGATGAGAAAGCATGACATGGGTGTACAAGATCAGGTGTAGGACATGTGAGGGGATACCTGAAGAGGAAATATGGATGAACAGGGGGCACAGGCTATAAACTGTGGAAATCAACTACTTAGTAATTAAAAAAAAAAAAAAACTACCTCTTTGTGGAGTAGGTTATAGATCCATAGAATGAGCTACCAGAATATGTGGTACAGAGGGAATTCGTGGATACATTCAAAAGACAATCAAACCCAAGAGAAACGGGGTGAGGAAAGGGAAAGACTGCAAACAGGAGGAATGTTAAATCCACTTTAAACCCAATCTAGAATAGCTGCTTTCTTCTGCCATCAGACAAGCATATCAATCCATTTTCTAAACTGCTTGCCCTTGTGATGGTCATCGTGATAAGTTGAGTAGGGAAATCCAGATTTTACTCTCCTTAACAGCAGTCTGCAACTTATGTTGTAGGATCCCCAGGCAAGATGAAAGAAATATACACCATGTTCTTGGTCTGCTCTGTGACCTTCTATCATATGACCATTCCTGACCACATCATCTGACTCATGTCAACACAGAGAAGCAGCAGCAGCTTTATTAAGAGATCCTTCTGTACTGCCAAGCTCCTCATCCTATCATAGAGTCAGACCATATAATTTGCGAAGAAAACCATAGTTTAGTACTTACCATAAGGTTAGATTTCCTGTTGACTCATTTTCGTCACTTTCAATGTTTGGGTTGTCAGGTCCAAATGGATCCAAACTTGGCACCTTCTACCAGATCTCTGGATCTGACAACTCTTGACTCCTCCTTTACCCTTAATTCCCTCTGTCTGATTTGCCTCAGGTTGAGTTTGCTGACTATTCTAATCATGTAGACCAAAATTTGTAGAATACAGTAATAATCTAAAAGTTCTCTACTGAAAACACAGATGATGCTGCCATAATCTCTCTGTAATCAGTGCACTTATGTGTTGTTAATCCACCATTTGCCAGGGTTTAACAAGTGAAAATCGTTTTAGTCCAGTCTACGCTGCATTTTTAGATTGAAATGCAACTGCTGTTCAACACTGCTATGGCCATTCTTACACTCCCAGTGTTAATTTAGTGCCTACCAGAATAACAACAAAAAGTGCTAAAAATAAAACACTAATAAAACCAATAACGCTGACCCAGGAAGCCAACACAACTCATACACAAAAATCTTCCAGCTGTGGTTAAATCCAAGGAACACACTACAACCATAAAAACAAGAATACTGTATTCTTTCGTCCCAATTACATAGGAGACTTCTTCAGAATAAAAAAATCTAAACAGACCAATGCTTATAAGCACAATTAGTTAATCACATAACCCACTATTAACCATTCATTCTCTGTCATCTTCTGTGACATAATCTAAAAAATACATCCATATGAAAACTCTGCTTTATTTTAAAACAATTTAATTCCAAGTTAAAGTAAAATGCATATTCTGAATAAAACTTTTTCTAAAAACTTTTTTAAAAAACACCATTAAATCTCAAAATAATAAGTAATAAAAATATATGCCTGGAAACAGTAAAGTAATTCCTATTTATTTGTCCACTTAAGTGAACTCTAATAGAAAAAAATATATATATTCTCTATCCATACTTTAAATGTAATGTAATTTAAGTGGGAGTTCATATATCACATGCCCTCTTTTTCAAAACAGGCATAAGGTTCTCTGATTCTTTTAACCCTGGCAGCGTAGTTGCATTTAACATAAGCTGCCAGTTTAACTCCCTAAGTGCCAATTCATTCTCCCACCCCCTGGCTTTTCTTTACTAATTATAGGATACCAAAATGAAACTTTTAAAAGAGGGAAACTGATACTATGTTTGTACAGGGCGTTATTCAAATTTTTATGTTGAATAGCATAGTTTTGTTCGTAAATTCTCTTACAGAGACGTCTCTCCATTTTCCCTACATAGTAATGTCTACTACTTATATAAACAGCCAAATATACTAATCCTGTACTTCCACAATTCCCTGTATCTAGTTTTATTTATTGTGATGGTTGGCCTACTGTCCAATTACATTTAAAATATGGATTATTATATGGATGCATTTTACTTTACCTTAGAATTAAATTGTTTTATAATAAAGCAGAGTTTTCATATGGAAGTATTGTTTAGATTATGTCATAGAAGATGACAAATTGTGCTTATAAGCATTGGGTTGTTTAGATATTTTTGTTCTGAAGAAGTCCCTTATGTAATAGGGATGAAAGCACTTAACTTTTAATAAAGTATTCTTTTTTATTGTTGTGGTGTGTGCCTTGGATTTAACCACAACTAGAAGTTTTTATGAGTTGTGTTGGCTTCCTGGGTCAGCGCTGTTGGTTTTACTAGTGTTTTATTTTTAGCACTTTTTGTGGTTATTCTGGTAGGCACTAAATTAACACTGCGAGTGTAAGAACGGCCGTAGCAGTGTTGAATAACAGCTAAATTTCAATTTAAAATGTGCAGTGTGGACTGGACTAAAAGGTTTTCACTTATTAAACCTTGACAAATGGTGGATTAACAACACATAAGTGCACTGATTACAGAGAGATTATGGCAGCATTGTCTGTGTTTTCAGCAGAGAACATCAATTGTGATGAAGAAAACAATTTATCTCTGGCAGTTAAACTGTTATGTCAACAAGTCTCCCAGATAGAATCATCACTGGAGACAGTACAGTTCCCAGCAGTCTTTCCGGCAGAAAGCATAAAGGAAATTAGATAATTTCCTGAAGTGAATGATGACGTCGTGAGAAGAAAACAGAATGGACTGAGAACTAAGCCACACAACGACGATGGGGACGAGATACCATGTGGGCAGAGAAGTGAAACAGGGGATGCAAATTCAAGATTTAAGAACTGGCTAAATAGTGATTTTACATTTTCAGCAACAAGAACTTATACATCAAAAAACCAAGACCTTAGAGAAGAACGGAGACATTGTGAGGTAAGTAACTTGCAATGTGATAATGCCTACCTTGCTGAGTACATGAAATGTAAAAGGGTCCCAAAAGGTTTAAGAATGTACAAATTTCCAAATGGATTAATTCAGGGACAAAGTGAAGTAGATGAACTACTGGAAATGTTTGACAGGCATGGTTTAGAATTAGTACAATTTATCATTCGAATTAATGAAAAAAGAATTAAATGCTTGTTAGATGAAAATGATATTAATAATAAACTTACTGCTGATTTATAATTTAACAATTGTATACAGGAATATGATACAGTGTTAGATAAAATAGAAGAACAAGTTAATTACAACACGGCAAGGAAACAGAAAAAGTTATATAGGGATGAACATGAGTATAATACTAAAATAGCTTAACCATTACCTAAGGGATACCAAAGAGGGGATAGAATAGATTCTGAGAATACAAATGAAGACGTCGGGGCAGCGGGGTGGGGGATACCTTTACAAACTGAGAAAGGGAGGGACAAACAGGGTCCCTATCAACAAAATAAACGTAACTATTGAAATGATAGTGTTATACAAGAAGAAGAGTACCCCTGCCTAAGAACATCAGAAAGAATCGGCAATACAAAAATACAGCATAATTTTTTTGGCACATCCACACACACTGAAAGGAAAGCAAGGGAATGTGAATCAATGGAAGCAGAACAATAAGGGGAGTTATTAGAAACTAAGAGAATTATTGAGGCCTTTAATGGGAAATTGTTGAGTTTAGATGGCTTTAATATTTTTAACTATACAGAACAGAGTATGACAGAGACCCATTTTTCCCATTTTAAAAAGGGTCTTAAATTTGTACCAAGGCGAAAAAGTGATATAGCTAAAATTTTAACAGAACACAAGCTTTTTACAAGGAAGATTAATTTTAGGGTTATGTTTAAAGACAAACCTAATATAGAAAGCTTAGGTAGCAAGTTGAAAAAGAACAGTACATTCAACCCCCCACTACACCTCACAGTAGCCAACTTTGAAAATATCTGTAAGCAAGAAATATTCAAAATACATAGTCAGCATAATAAAAGATATTACAATTTAAGTCAGGAAGAAGGGCAGCTTTTAAAGGAAATTAGGCAAAACTGAGACATCCGGATTATGAAACCAGATAAAGGGGGCAGGGTGGTATTGATGAATCAGACAGATTATATTAATGTAATGAGCGATACACTACATGATACAGAAACTTATGTTATTGTATCAATGAACGAGATAAATATAGCACATAGAAATATTCAGTTGTTTCTTGAAGACTCATTATTCCAGGGGGTAATTAATGAAATGTTACTTTGGCGCGCTTTAGCTCGATTTAGCGTGGAGTTGCCACAGGAGCACACAAGAGCAGCGGCGGTTAATCAATGTTAAACTATTCGGGCTACCTAAAGTCCACTCTTCAAATTTTCCCTTAAAACAGCCTTCCTTGAACTGTACTGCTGATCTAACCAGCGTATTCTATATCTAAAAAGCTCAGCTCTACTTGATTCCTAAGTAGACTATTCTCTATCTGTAAAGCCTAGCACTTGCTCCTAAATTATTTTTTTACTTGATATAGCACTTTTATTATACATAGTACCCCACCAGCCAAAAACCCCTTTCGATCACCCACATCCCCCGGAGTCTTTTAAAGTCCTTGTCTATTCCTTCTAGCATGTTGAGGGATCAGTTGCTAGTGTCCTCTCCTGCTCAGCTGGTGAATCTGGGAATATTGAAGCAATGTTACAATTGTCTCATGTACACGGACAACCCTCTCCTTCTCCCACAAAACACAAATACATGCGAGAGATGCAACTATATAGCCAAACTGGAGGCTGAGCTCTCTCAACATAGGACTGGTAAGACCAGACAGGAGGAGAAGGTAACCACACACACCACAAACCCAGTCTCACATAGTACTATCACAACTTCAAATCATACACATAAATACACAAAGACATATTCGGAGGCTCTGATCAAAAATATACCAAAACAGCAGAGGCCACCAAAGCAGACACCCAAACAACTGCCACCTCAGGACACAACACATGCAACACATAGACCACATAGTCAGTGTGCCAAACAGTCACAGCCCTTAAGGCCAAACACAATGCCAGACACACTCGTCATTAGTGACTCCATAGTCAGACACACTGACGTCCCGCTCACCAGATTGAACAAGGAAAAGGTCACAGTAAGCTGCCTGTCGGGCGCTAGAATCCGCCACATAATGCAAGCACTCAGGTCTCTCAACAGCAGGTACAAGTACGACTCTGTCATTGTCCACGCGGGTGTGAACGACCTGAGATGTACCTCCTTGGACTACATGAAAAGAGACATAGAGGAGCTCCCTGATTATGTAGCCCAGGCAGGTATGACCCTGACCTTGAGCAGTATCCTACCTTCACCAAGAATGATGCCACAATACAGAGACAAGATGATCAGCTTTAATAATTGGCTTAAACTCTGGTGTCATTCAAAGGGGATCCAATGTCTGTCTGCCTGGGATGACATGCTGGACAAGCCATGCTGCTTCGCAAGGGATGGCTTGCACCTGTCACCCCTGGGCTTCCGGATATTGGCAAAGGCTCTTGCCACCCCCCATAGTGCCTTTTTTAGGCAAGGCTCAAATTCTAAACCTACCACCTTAGAACACAAAAAAGGAAAAAAACTAAGGGTAATGCTGCTCAATGCCAGAAGTCTCAACCTCAAGATGCACGCACTCGAGGCCCTTCTCAGTATGGAGAACATTGATGTCTGTGCTGTGACTGAAACCTGGTTCAAGGCTCCCGAGAGCACCCCGGCACTATCAGGCTTTACCTCATATCATGTGTTCTGGCCCCAAAATCTGGAAAACACCAAGAAAGGAGGGGGGTGTCTATATTCATCAAGAACACCCACACCTCAAGGTTGGTGGCAACGCACGATGCATCGGAGACCATCCAGGTGCAATTAACCATAGGCAAGACTGCTCTGCAATTTGTAGCATGTTACAGGCCACCCTCTCAATCTCAGGAACCTCACATAGCTTTCCTGAAAACACTGGTGGGGATAAATGTATCTCCAAACACCATCATACTAGGTAATTTCAACTACCCGAATATAGACTGGGATCACTACTCAAGCCCCAACACTCTAGCCCAAAGGTTCCTAGAGTTCATAAACTAAAATGCCATGGAACAACTAGTCACCATCCCCACAAGAGGAGATAACATACTAGATCTCATCATCACGAACATGGGGTCACAATGTTCAACACCGGAAGTATACCCCTCACTGGTGAGATCAGACCATAAACTAATCTCACTGGAAGTCCACATCCCGCCCCCACCTGAGATAAAAAAAAACACAGTGAAGAACTTCTCAAAAGCCGACTTCACACTTCTAAAGGCTAGTGTGGTCTCTTTTAAGGCCCCCGAGACTGCGGAAACCATTACTCAAGCCGCTGAATCACTTACAAATGCCTTCTACTAGCACCTACAGGACTGCATGGATCAGGCAATCCCAAACAAAACAAAGACTTTTTGTACCAAAGGCAAGCATCCAGTCTGGTGGACCCCAGCCATAAACAAGCTCTACAACAAAAGGAGGAAGCTACTACAAGATAGAGCAAAATCCTTAAAAGGGAAAACACCCTTGATCATTATAAGTAAAAAACTAAGATCTCTCATAAAATCATCCAAGGCAAATTTTGAGAGAAAAGTCGCTAAGGACTCAAAGGACAATCATAAGGCCTTCTTTAGCTATGTTAGAAACCTGGGAGGAAACTCCCAGATATGCTCAGAATTAGTTCAAAATGAGGTAAAAATTACTGAACCTACAGACATTGCCAACATACTGGCTGACAGGTTCAGTGCAAACTCCCCCCCCCAAAAGGTGAGATATCTATACCAGAGAATTATAGCCCCCCAAACATCTCTAACGCTCAGGTGAGAACTGCTCTCTCCAAGGCAAAAAACACAGCATCCATGGGACCAGATGGTGTCCCCGGATGTGTGCTCCACGAACTCAATGAGGAATTAAACCCGCAGTTAGGGCAGCTGTTTAATCTTAGCCTCACCTCAGGATACGTGCCTAAGGAGTGGCGTACGGCAACTGTGGTCCCACTTCACAAAGGCGGTGCCTCCAACAACCCGCGAAATTACCGTCCCATCAGCTTGACAAGCTTGATCTGCAAAGCTATGGAGAGGATCATAATGGAACACATAAATAAAGACATAGGAGACTTGCAGACTTTGGATCCGACCCAGTTTGGCTTTGTCAAGGGCAGATCATGCCTTTTAAACCTGGTTGACTTTTTCGAAACAGTCACCAAGGCCATTGATGAGGGAAAGGCAGTCCACACAGCCTACCTCGACCTGGCAAAGGCTTTCGACACAATACCCCACTCAGGTATCATTGAAAAACTCATCAGCTTAAATGTAAACCCATACGTCACAAGATGGGTTGCAAACTGGCTAAGTGACAGAACCCACAGGGTCAGAGTTGCTGGCGCCATGTCAGACTCAAAGCCTGTCACAAGTGGTGTCCCACAGGGCTCAGTCCTGGGCCCTCTCCTGTTCGGCATCTACTTTTCAGAAGTACAAGCAAACACAGGAGGATTATGGCTGACAAAATTTGCAGATGACTGCAAACTGGGCGCCATAGTTGAGAATACATCTGACACAGATATCCTTCAGAAGGGTCTTATAGAAACGGATAACTGGTGCCAGAGCCATGGCCTAAAGTTAAACGCCAAAAAATGCATAGTCATACCCTTCGGGAAAAACAAGGTTACCCCTAGCTACCATATAGGCGGCAACCCACTAAGCACAGAAGAGGTTATCAGGGATCTGGGTACCCAAGTTGACAGTAACCTTTCATTTGACACTCACGTTGCCAAAGTAGTTAGGAAGACCTTCTACATTGCCCACCTGATCATGAAGGGATTCACATCTAGATCAAGGGAAGTCATTGTCCCCCTGTACTCATCACTCATCAGACCAATGATTGAGTACAATGCCCCATTCGGAATGTATCTGACACGACACCTGCAGCAACTTGAAAGGCCCCAAAAGTTCCTCACCAAAAGGATAAAGGGTCTCAAAAATATGTCCTATGCTGCCCGACTGAAGGAACTTCAGCTCTATTCAGTCGCTTACCGTCTGCTCAGAGGTGACCTGTGCCTGACATACAAGGCCATATCCAACCCAGAATTGATGAACATGCTTCACCTCAAAAAATCTAGATCCCTCAGAACTACAAGGGCGGGAGACTTGAACCTTGACACGGTTATTAATAGGACGTGCTGGAGGGACAGATTCATCACCCAGAGACTCCCTATGCTGTGGAACAAAATCCCGGTACATGTGAGGCAGAGCACCTCGCTGGCCTTGTTCAAGAGAAATCTTGACCAATGGATGGGAGATCGCAGATATACCCCAGGGATTATCTCAGTGTCACTACTTGACAGAGGCACAGCAAAATAATGGGCATAGTATCCTCCAAACTAAAGGGGTGGCGAAAGCCACAAAACTCTGGGCTAGGCTTATAAATGCCCTTGGGCAGATAGCCTAGTATGAACCTATGAACTTAATTTTTTGAGTAACAATCATCCTTTGATACCGAATGCCTTTAGAATACCCGAAGTCCACAAGACAATAGAGAATCCCCCATTGAGAATGATAGTAACAGACCACAACAGTTTCACGTATGCATTACGAACTTTTATAGATAGAATTTTAAAAGATTTGTTATGCCCTGTAGAACGTATTTTGATAGATTTATGGGAGTTTCTGGAAAAAATTAAAAAGGAATATTTTTCCAAATAAGTTATTTTTTCCACAATTGATGTAGTAGATCTGTTCACATCAACACCTCATTGAACAGGACTGGAGTTGTTCGGAATGGAGTTGTTCTATGAAGGTATTCAATCACTAGGTAACTCTGACAATAGTATCTTGAATTTCATTATGGAATTTATGGAATGTGTATTGATCAACAACTTTATTTTTTTTCAAGAGGGATTATTTTAAACAAAGAGTGTTGCTGTGGGTGCAAGCTTCAGCCTAATATATTTTAACATTGTTATGTATGCATGGAAAACTGAGTTTGTAACAAAATCTAAACACGGTATAGTGAGCAGTGGCTTGTATATTTAAGATACCTGGATGATGTGTTCATATTGTGGAAGAATAAGGGTAGTGAAATTGAAGATTTTGTAGAATATATTAACAAGATCTGTCCATATTTTAAACTTACACACAAAAGTTCTACAGATAGGATTGAATACTTAGATGTATTGTTGTTTAAAAATTGTCAAGAAAAAAGCTTTGGATCTACATTATTCAGAAAACCCACATTATCCAATACTTTTTTTAGATTTCCAAAGTCACCATCCACACTTCATAAAAAGAATTTAGTCAAAGGCCAGATGATAAGAGTGGCAAAAATATGCTCAGATGTAGAAAATGTTAAGCATGAATTAAGTTTACTTTATAGAATGTTTTCAGAAAGAGGATACCCTTCCCATTTACTGGCAGAATGTAGTAAATGTGTTAAAAGGACGGGGAACTAAATATATACCACTTTTAGGTAGGGGGTTATTGGAACATTGCCACAAGGATTCAAATCCCAATCTTGTCAACTGTATGGTTATCATGGAGAGTTGAGTACAATGATAAGAAAAGTTATGACTAGAAATTGGTTTATGTTTAAGAACAATACAGATATATGGAACATTTTGGGGGATGAACCACTTTTTGTATACAAGACTGAACCCAACTTAAAATTTTGGTTAGAACACACACTACCAAAACCAATGCACAAAAGGAAAGTACTGTAGTTTCATATTCGAGGGGGACAGTATGACAGTAGGCCAACCATCACAACAAATAAAACAAGATACAGGGAATTGTGGAAGTACAGGATTAGTATATTTGTCTATTTCTACAAGTAGTAGACATTACTATGTAGGGAAAATGTAGAGAAGTCTCCGTAAGAGAATTTACAAACACAACTATGCTATTCAACATAAAAATATGAATAATGCACTGGACAAACAGCATTAGTTGTCCCTCTTTTAAAAAGTTTAATTTTGGTATCCTAGAGTTAGTAAAGAAAAGCCCAAGGGGGGGGGGGTGAATTGGCACTTAGGGAGTTAACCTGGCAGCTTAGGTTAAATGCAACTACGCTGCCAGGGTTAAATGAATCAGAGAACCTTATGCCTATTTTGAAAAAGAGGACATGTGATATATTAACTACCACTTAAATTACATTTAAAATATGGATAGAGAATATATATATATATATATATATATATATATATATATACATTTATATTAGAGTTCACATAAGTGGACAAATGTATATGAATTACTTAACTGTTTTCGGCCACATATTTTTATTACTAGTACTACTTATTTTGAGATTTAATGGTGTGTTTTTAAAAAAAGCTTTTTAGAAAAAGTTTTATTCAGAATATTCATTTTACTTAACTTAGAATTAAATTGTTTTATAATAAAGCAGAGTTTTCATATGGATGTATTTTTTTGATCATGTCACAGAAGATGACAGGGAGCGAATGGTTAATAGTGGGTCATGTGATTAACTAATTGTGCTTATAAGCATTGGGCTGTTTAGATTTTTTTGTTCTGAAGAAGTCCCTTATGTAATAGGGACAAAAATGCTTAACGTTTAATAAAGTATTCTTGTTTTTATGGTTGTAGTGTGTGCCTTGGATTTAACCACAACTGGAACTTTTTTGTTTATAAATTAAGTTGGCTTCCTTGGTCAGCGCTGTTGGTTTTACTAGGATTTTATTTATGTACCTTACAAACCTATTTTGTAATAACGTTTACTTGTTTGGCTAAAATGAGAAAAAAAAAGATATGCTTGTAGCTTTTGTAACTATTATAACTCTTAAATGTTGTAACTTTTCTCCCCAGGCTCCACTAAAAATTGGTTCTCTTTGGCCCTGTGGAATTTCCTGGTAAACAAATTTCAAATAAACAAACAAAATAAAAATAAAGATTCCCAAGCTTGGGTGAAGTCAAGGAAGGGCATTCCTGAGAATGGCAGAGCTGAAGGATGTGCATGCTCTAGATTGCACATCCAGCTTACAATGAGAAACAACTATGTAAACTGATAACCAGATAGCTGCTGCACAGATATTAATAAGAACTGTTTTGCAAATGCTGTAGACATAGCCATTGCTTTAGTGGAGTGAGGCTTAGGTTTTGAATACAAAGGCAATCCTCAAGTTTTATAAACAATGGAAATGCAGTCTGCCAGCCACTTAGATGGTGTTACTTTTGATATATGTTATCCTATTTTTCTCTTGGAAAGAAGAGACAATTCTCTGGTCTGAGTTTCTAATATCTTTACTACAATGTAAGTAAAATCACAGCTGTCTGTAGACATCTAAAGTATGAAGAGTGTGTTTACCTTTGGTTGAGTAGTTTGAGAAAAAAAACACTTGTAAGTCAATGTATTGATTCATATTTGTTTCAGGCAACACTTTTGCGAGACGAGATGCTTTTGTTCACAATGACACAACCTTTGTGGTGATGAGAATGATTGCAACTCTGAAACTCATCTAGCTCATGTCATGGCAAACAGAAAAATGGTCTTCCAAGAAAGAAACTTTTTAAGTCGGGCATATGCGGAAAGGGCTTTTCAGTCAACAACTGAAGCAAATGTGATATCTTATGGAGGGACTGGATCTCGGAAAGGGCTCAACAGAAAGGTTCCTTTAAGGAAGGCTTTAGCTATTCTAAGAGAAGTAATAGATGAATCATTATGGCCTTTGTGAAAATTAGAAATAGCAGCCATCTGAACCTTTATAGTAGAGTAACTGGAGCCCTGTTGAAAAAGTTCTGAAAGAAATTCCAATATTGACAGAAGGGGGCTGAAGGATCTAATACTCTTGAAGATGCCCAAAAGGAAAATCTTTTCCACTTGCTCCTGCAAGTCTTTTGTCAATTCTTTCTCTGAAGAAGACAGCCTTGCATCTCTAGTCATTGTTAAAATTGTAGAAAACATGTAGTTAATTTTAGGATCTGAAGATCTGGCACAGGCATTCTGGATGAGTGACTCAGAAGATTCAGAATGGCATCTAGCATCCAAGGTGGGTGTAGCAAATAAGGCCAAACCTGCCAGCACCAAATGGGGCAATGAGGATCACCATGGTCTTGCACCTCATGGTTTTCTGTATGACTTTTATTAGAAGAGACATTAGTGGGAAAGCACAGAGGAGACTTGGGGGCCAAATGTGGACTATAGCATCTCACAATGACTGTCCTTATGGAGGGACAAGGGCAAAGTAACTGATTCATTTGTTCAGGTAGGAGGCAAAGAAGTTGCTGCAAGGTTGGCCCCAATGGCTGAATATTTCTGTTGCCACTGTCTGTTTGAGAGACCACTCATGAGATAATAGGATATACTTGATATGATGTCAGTCTTCATTTATTCCTTGACATATGGGCTTGGTTCATTGGAACTGACTCGACCATTACTACAGCTCCCAAGAACCAAATACTCTTAAGCTTAAGTCTTACCAGGAATGCTTCTGTCCAATTTACCTCAGATCTCATTTGCCACTTCCAGTAACAGACACATTGCCAAATTGCCCTCGAGCTAAGTTCAATTTTCTCGTTCTCTTTTAAAGTTTTTTTCTATAGCTTATGCTTTTTTCATTATTAGTATATAGTTTGTTGAAATTTCTCCTTTACCATTCCTTCACTTATACACTTTGGTGCATTTTACGACTACCATTGTTGGTAGTATTTTTTTACTTATTCCTATCCCTTAAAAAAAAAAAAAGGTATACTACTTTTATTTCATATTTCTCCCTACACTAGTTGTAGTCTTTTTACCTTTGTTGATTATTTTCTGTACTTTGGTACTCCTATCTACCACTGTTGGTAACCTTCCTGTCCCTTTCTCTTCTAGCTTTTTGCTGTTGTTTGTTTTTTGCTGCTACTATCAGATAAGGCTGACAAAGTTAAAGGAGCTTCTGGATTTAAAATATGTCAAGAGTGACTGTAACATGCCCAATTCCAATGGGCATTCTCTTTGTCTACTGCCTGTGCCCAGCGCACTTGCAAGAGGATTGTTCAATCTGTCATGCCTTTAGTCACCGGGCATTGACAGAAAGAAAGAAAGTAGAGTTGTGTACACTTACCATAAATGTAGATGTTCGAGTGTATTAACTGTTGCAGTCATCACACTTGGGCTATCTTCCTGCAGGTAGCCCTCAGTTGGGCCGAATACCAGAGACTTAGTATTGCTACGTTGGAAGCTGTCACTTCTTCCATGACGTGAGGTTGTCAGGGGTATAAAAACAGGCAGGCAACACCATTACATCAGTTTTTATTGCCTCAAATGTCAGGAGCTCCCAAATAGGGAGCTAGTATATGGTGGGGAAAAACCACCAGTAAAAAGTAAATACCAATACCAGTAGAAATAGCCACAGAGAGGAGAGATAAAGAGATTGAGAAAACCAGCGGGCTGGCGGGAGGGAAACCAGGACTGCAACAGTGAATACACTCGTACAGCTACATTTATGGTAAGTATACACAACTGTACTATGTTCTTCATGTTTCACTGTTGCAGTCAGGTTGATTCCCAAAGCTGAGGAAAGGTGGAGGCAGTCAGAAGAGTTAGGGCAGGCTAGTAGGCCTTGCAAGACTGCTGTAGCAAATCCTGCCCTGGATTTGGAAAAGATAGGCAGGTGGTAATGCTTGGTGAAGGTGTGTACAGAACTCCAGGTAGCAGCTTCCAGTATCCCCTGAGAAATGCTGTAGAGGTAGATGTAGCTCTAGTGGAATATGTTCTGACCCCCTGAGGGGTTGGTTTTCCATTCTGCTTTGTAGAAGAAATGGATGCAGCGTGCTATCCATTTGGAAATGGTTTGTTTTGAAACGGCCTTGCCCTCTGCCCTTGTTGCAAAGCTGACTAGCAGCTGGTCACATTTTCTGAAAGGCTTAGTCCTATCAAGGTAGAACCTGAGTTGGCTGTGCACATTCAAAGAGTGCAGGATCCTTTCCCCTTTATTTTGAGGATTAGGGAAGAAGGTTGGCAAATGGATGGATTGGTTTGAGAGCCACACTGGATACTACTTTAGGCATAAAGGAAGGGTTAGTTCCGAGGGAAACCCTGTCAGCATGGAAAATAATGAAGGGTTCCACAGCCATCAGTGCTTGTAACTCAGACACTCTTCTAGCTGAAGTGATGACTAGAAGAAAAGTTGTTTTCTAAGAGAGGAATTTTAACTTTGCTGAAGCAGCAGGTTCAAAAGTGGGAAGAGTGAGCTTTTCCAGAACAAAGTTAAGGTCCCAAGCTGGGGTGGGTGCTCTCCTTGGTGGCCTTAAATTGTTTGCCCCTCTCAGGAACTGTTTGATGAGAGGGTGAGAGAATAGAGGTGGCTCAGTATTGTAATGAGCCGAAATGGCAGAGGCATGGCTCTTAATGGAGGAGAAGGATAGGCCTCTGTGTAGTAGTTCTGCTAGGTAATCCAGGATTAGAGGTAAGGAGGGCAGTGCTGTGTCCTTTCCTTTAGAATGAATCCAAGAACAATACCTTTTCCACTTTTCAGCACAGGATTTCCTAGTACTGGGCCTTCTGGATTGAAGGATGACGTCCAGCACCTGCTTGCTTAGGGTTGCTGGTGGGGTATTTAAGGAATAAGCCAGGCTGCAACATTTAGGGTTTGCAACTGTGGATGCAAAATCTGTCCCTCCTGCTGAGAAAGCAGGGTTGGGGTTTGATGTAGGTGCCAGGGTACGCAGGAGTGGGTACCAGTGCTGGCGTGGTCAGTCTGGGGAAATCAGAATTGTCCTTGGCCCGCCTTGTTTTATCTTGAGTAATACTCTTGAGATAAGGGGCAGAAGGGGAAATGCATAAATTGAGAGGTTTTCCCATTGAAAGGATAGGGCATCCACCTTCCAGGCCCTGCTGTCAGGGTTTCTGGTGCAGAATTTGCTTAACTGGTGGACGTCAGGTGGAGGCAAGGAGATCCACCTCTGGGATCCCCCATTTCTGGATCAGAAGGTTGAAGGTGCTGGGCTCCAATTTCCACTCGTGTGGTTCTAGGATATTTCTGCTTAAGTCATCTGCCAGTGAATTTTGTTTGCCTGGCAGGAATTGAGCTTGTAGATTAACTTGGTTGTCTAAGGCCGTGTTCCACAGGGCCATGGCTAACCTGCAGAGTGGGTAAGAATGGGTTCCCCCCTGCTTGATGTACCACATAACTGGTATTGTCTGTTTTTATCAGCAGTTGTCCTGGAAAGAGTTGGTATCTGAAAGCTTGTCAGGGCATTCTGTACAGCTAGCATCTCTCTCTGATTGATGTGCAGGAGAATTTGCCTTGGGCTCCAGTGGCCCTTAATACATCTGTCCGCCATGTGAGCCCCCCATGCATAATCTGATGCGTCTGTGGTTAGGTTCTGGGTGGCATGGGGTTGAGTAAAATGCAGTCCCTTGTTGTGGCTGCATGTTTCTGCCCACCAAAGGAACAATGTCCTTAGACAAGGTATGATATGAATGACTGTTTCCAGGTCCTGAGAATGTTGGCCCCAAAGACTTTTTAAGTACCATTGAAGTTTCCTCATATGCAGTCTTGCATATGGAATTAGCAGAACACATGAGACCATGAACCCTAGGGTTTGCAGTATTTTTCTTGCAGATATCTGGGTTCAGGTGGCCATTTGTCTGAAGTAGTCTGTCAGATAGACCTGTTTTTGTGAAGTGAGGAATGCTATCTGGGAAGTTGTGTCCAGGCTTGCTCCCAGGAATACAATCTTATGGCTGGGTACCAGTTGTGATTTTTTTTCGCTGATGATATACCCCAAAGAAGTTAGAAGGCTTTTTACAAATGTCAGGTGCTGAAACAGCAACTCCTGACTGTCACCTGAATCAAGCAGTCGTCCGAGTATGGGTAAATTTGGATATTTCTCTGCCTGCAGTATGCAATGGCTGGAGCCAGGCATTTTGTGAATACACTGGGCGCAGTAGATAAGCCAAAGGGAAGTGCAGAGAACTGATAATGCACAGACCCTGCTCTGAAACATAGATATTTCTTACATGACTCCCTTATCGGGATATGCAGATAGGCTTCTTTTAAGTCTAGGGTGACTAGCAAGGCATCCTTAGCTAACATAGGGAGAAGCTGTTGCAGGGTAAGCATCTTGAATTGTGGTACCACCAGGAAGGTGTTGAGAATTGAAAGATCCAGGATTGGGCGCCAAGAGCCCTCTTTCCTGGGTACCAGGAATAGTCTGGAGTAGAATCCATGACCCCTCTGTTCTGCAGCAGGCTGAATAGCTCTGACACTGAGCAGGGAAAGTACTTGGTTTTGAGCCTCTGCCCACTGGTTTGGAGGAAGGTCTGGAAAACCCGCTTGGGGCTGGCAGTGAATGGAAATAAAATTTGTACCCCTGGGTTAAAATGTTGAGGACCCATCGGTCCTGAGTGATGGACATCAATCTTTTTTGCATGAAGGGCAAGTTTTCCTCTTGGAGCACAAGCAATTGGGCAGGGCGGGGAAGCAGAGTTGAGAAGTCATTGTGAGCTTTTCCATAAGGAGGTGGCTTACCACTCCCTGCTCTAGGGGGTGGGGGTGCTCCAATGCTTAGATCTCTGCATACCCTGAGACTGTAGTCTGGGTGGTTTGTTTCCCTTGGGTCTTATTTGGGAAGGCCTGGAGGGGGGTAGAAAGGACCAGTGTTTTGAAGGGCAATGCCTACTGAATCTAGGTGGTTGCACTTGTAGGAATTCTTTAACAGTTTGCATAGATTTAGCCTTTTCTTCCATCTTTTTAAGACCTTCTTCTGCTTTGGTGCCAAACAAACAATCCTTATTTAAAGGAGCATCTAGTAATTTAGATTTGACATGATCTGGCAAGGCCTGCTCCTTTAGCCAAGAATGTCTTCTCAGTACAGAGCCATGACTGCTGCCCTGTAAGATGCTTCCAGGGCATCAAAGCCACACTGCAAAGTATGCTTACTAACTTGGTCTGCAGAGTGCATATGCTCCTGCAATTCTTTATGTTCTGCACAATCTGGAAAAAATACCACTTTTTGTTTAATAAGTTCCATAATATGGTGCTGGTATTTCAGCATGTGAAACTGACAATTCAGTGCCATGCTAGCAAGAGTTGGAGAGGTATATACTTTCTTACCCCATCTGTCAAAAGCTCTGGAATCCCTGTCTGAGGGGATAGGATTTTTGGCTGTAGTAGCCTTAATACCTTTAGGTCCCTGGGAAATGATCTCTGGATCAGCATTAGGATTCTTGAAAAGAAACTTGTGAGAATCAGGTACTCTGTAGTACCTGTCTGGTTTCCTAAGGGCCGGACGTAAAGTGTCTGGAATAAGACTGGATTCCATGAAATCATCCACAACATCCAGGACAGGGGCTATGGCTAAAGGCCTGTGCTGAGGCAACTGTAAAAATTCTCTGAGTCTCTTTTTGGACTGAGGATAATCTTGGCATTCCCAATGGAAATGCTCTCTTAAAAGTATGCAAGGTTTCACCAAAAGAGAAATCCTCTGAAGGGGAGGCAGAGGGAATGGATTCCTCTGCATCTGAATCCGCAAAGGCAGATAAGGGTATGTCTTCATAATCAAAAAGGTCAGAGTCACTGGACTCTTGGTCTTTAGAACCTGAAATGGGCTGGAGTCTTTGTCTCTTAGCTGGGGAAGGCTGGCTTCTCCCAATAAGCATAATAAGGTCTTCAGCCATTCTAAGCATTTGTTTTTGTGGCATGGGTGCCTGAGGATGCGCTTTGGTCATCAGTTTTCTAGGCGTAGTGTGTACTCTGGGCCTAAGAAACTAGGTAGTTTTGGTTAAAAAAGTAATCGGCTTGATTTGAACATCGGTAGGATGAAAAACTCCCTAAGGAAGCCGGTGCCTGTACAGCGGCTCCGAACCCATCTAAGGTAGAGACATCCACCGGTTCCATAGTTGAAGAAGCATCTCACAGCATACCTGACTCCGAATGGGTCTCAGCAGAGGCCTGCGAATCCATAGAAGTGGGAATCAGGGGCTGCAAATACGCCTCACTGACTACCGGTGGACTGGCGAGTAGTTTAACAGAAGCATTGTCAGCAGTTTTGGACCTATGTGGTCTGTCTCTGTCTTTATCTTTACGTTTTTTTGGAAGATCAGTAGTCGGATGCTTACCGAAGCCATTTCAGAATACAGAGATTGAGAGCAAAAGAATTTAGTGACAAAGATAGCCTGACGACAAATGGTTCGGGTGTTAAGGCACAAAACCGACAGGGAGGAACGTCATGGTCTGGGCCTAAACAGGTGAGACAGTAAGAATTAACATTTCTGTGAAGTATTTGCTTTCCACAGGCAAGACAATTACTTTTTCTGACATCAGTTAGAGCAAGAAAAAAGGATCCCCAACAGGGTACTTAGCTTTAGAAGACTTCAGGATTATTCAACTCGAAAACGAAAAATTCAGGTAGCGGCCAACCGGCACTTGTGAACCGCTTCTGCTTTGGGCTCCTCCTCGGCAAGAAAGACTGACGTAATGGCGTCGGCTGCCTGTTTTTATACCCTTGACGACCTGACGTCATGGAAGAAGCAACAGCATCCGATGCAGAAATACTACGTTTCTGTTACTCAGCCTGACTGAGGGCTACCTGCAGGCAGATAACCCAAGTGTGATGACTGTAACAGTGAAACATGAAGAACATCAAATTGTTGCTAAAGGGAATGATTAAATCTGCTTTTGAGGAGGCCTTACCTAGTTTTTCTGGGAAAAGTAAAACAGACGCATCTTCTTCTTCCTCTTCATCCTCCAAATTAGACAAACCAAAAAAGGAGTTGATTGGTGTCAGAGTCTCCCTCCACACTGATGACCAAAAAAAAAAAAAAGTGTATCTATGGAACTGACAGTCTCTTCAGTGCCGACTTCGACACAGACTGACTTCACCACTGGTGCTGAAATTATCAGAACCTATGGAGCTGACAGCCTCGGTGCTGTCTTCTATTGTGGCACGGATATCTTCAGTTACAATGGAATGTCCTGAATTTCCTTTCCTGGATAGACTTAGGACCAGATATTCTGCATCCATAGACCCCTTTGCTGGTCAGTTGCCAAGCCCATTTCTGGAAAGACCAAAATCTCCCTCTATCCAGTCAATTTGTTCTACTAGGAGCCTAACAACTAGCTGTGTTGAGATTGATGGATCAGCTCCTTACAAGGGGGCTTTTGCTGGTGTATCCTTGGTTCCAGCTCCTTTAGGTGCTGGATCCCACCCCTTCTGTGACCCCTACTACTCTTCCTCCTCTAACCTCTTCTGATGCCTTGGAGATTCTGGTTCTGAGTTTTCCAGCGCTGACTGTTTTAGTTCCGATGAGATCTACTTGTCTGGTACTGATTTCTACCCTGAGTTCTTCGGCTTTGTAGGAGCCAGAGAACGCTTGGGGTCATGGCTCTGCTGTCGGCTACAAGAGATGGGACTCCACTCAGGTTTTTCAGAGCCATCTCTGCACCTCGGGGCTTTGGCATGTCTTAGTCCTACCCCGGCTTTAGCTTTGGGACCAGCTTATTCAGAGTGGGGGAGTGACCACAGTTCTGGGGCTGTCCTTCTCAGTTCCAGGGTCCCTTCCCTCTTTGGGGGGGGTCCAGCCTTCCAGGCTATGGACAGGACCTTGTCCAGTGTGGGCATTCAGTGGGTTCCTTCCCTGTCAGGGCAGATTCCTGAACCTTCCTCTTGATCTCAACTCCTGGACAGCAAATGCCAAGGCCACAGGAGACACCTATTCAGGTATTGTCCTCTTCTGATACCTCCCCAGATCGTCCCACTGAGGAGGTTCCTCAGAAGAGGACGTGAAGAGTAAACACTTTTCCCCAGAGGAATCCATCACGGAAGATACTGATTTTGATGAGGGGGAGGGTTCCCAAGGTCACCCCTAGAAGATGTCTCCTTGAGATCCTTAAACAGAGGGGTGGCTGGACATCCCAAATGCCTTCTTCTGAGGAATCACTATACCTGCAGGCCTTTGGCGTTCGACAATCTACCTCTTGGGTAACTCTGCCTGCTCACGAGATCATTAAGTTGATCTTGCAGTGGGGTGGAAGGCTCCTGACATCATAGAACCTATTCCCAAGAGGTCAGACAAATGTCTTTCTGCACCAGAAGACCATCAATTTTGGGCAAAGGGATTACCAGTATCTGCCATGGTGGTAGTGGTGGCCACAAAAAAGGAACTGGCATAGGAAAGTTCCACTATCCATCCTCCCAACAGAGAGTCTTAAATGATGGATAGGTTTGGAAAACGGGTTTATGCTTCATCAACCTTTGCAATGTGGTCTTTGTGAACTTTATGACACACTTCACCAGACTTAAGAGGGATCTGATTAAACAGTTATCAGATACCCTGACTGAAGAGGTCCAAGATAAGTTTGCTTCTCAGTTGGCCACCCTAGAGTCTATTTCAAATTCGTCCTTGAGGCTCACAGCACATGCAGCCAAAGGGATGACTAGAGTAACGGGATCAGGCGTAGCCCATTAGGAGATATGCCTGGATGTGCTTGTGTGAATTTGTGGCACCATTCAAGTCTTCAGTCGTCAATGCACTCTTTTACAGATCATCCCTTTTTGGCCCTAAAGTTCAATAAATTTTGTCCAAGTGTGAGAAAGACAAAGACCCTTTCTGCAGTGGGCATACCTTTTTCTACTCCTCAAAGATCCCTCTCCAGGAACCAAAGGAGTGGGAAAATTTGGTCCAGAAAGTCCCAAGGGCCATTTCAGGACACACATGGCAGTGGCTCTCCCAGGGGCAGAGAGGGGAGCTTTAAAGGAAGACGTCATCCACGAAGCAGGGGTGGCCTCCAAATTCAGGGTTCCAGGGACTCCTTTCCCAGAAAACCCTACCAGCGCTCCTGAAAGGAGGCCCGACTGCTTTCCTCTAGAAGCAGTCAGGGGGCATTTATCTTTGCACCAACATGCCTGGCTTCAAATAACTTCAGATGTTTGGGTGCAAAGGATTATAAGCAGAAAATACATTATACCCTTTCTCTCTTTTCCAAACAATTCCAACAGAATATCCAATGTTCCACCCAGTCAAAGGGAACCAGCAGTACTAGAAATTCAAAAACTGCTTCAGAAAAGAGTCATCTAAGAGGTCCCACCAGACCAGATAGGATCTGGAATTTACTCAAGATTCTCCTTAGTACCAAAGAAGCCAGGGGACTGGAAACCAATTTTGGATCCAAGTGTTTTGAACAAGTCTGTTCGAGAAACAAAATTCCGGATGGTCACGGTTCAATCTGTTCTCCCATTTCTAGGGAAAGATGACTAGATGTGCTTGATAGATATCCAGGATGCATATTACCACATAAAAATGGACAAGCACTCCAGGAGATTTCTCCACTTCTGGCTGGGAGCCAGTCATTATCAGTTCAGAGCTCTGCCCTTTGGCATCACCACAGCACCCAAGGTATTCAGCAAACACATGGCAGTAGTAGCAACTCACTTGAGACTGCAAGGATTCTGGGTGTTTCCACACTTAGTCGACTGGCTCATTACCACTTCCACCAGGCATCTTCTAGAACAAGTAAGAGACTACATTCTGCAGACTTGTGCTGATCTGGGCATCACCGTAAATTATGAAAAATCACAACTGACTTCAACACAAACTTTAGAGTTCATGGGAGTGGTGCTGAATACCAATACCTGCATAGCTTCCCCTTCCAAAACTCCAAAAGATCAAAGCCCAAGTGAAAAAGATTGTCAGGAACAAGAGAGGAGCCACACAATTAGTCTTACAGGCCTTAGGCTCAATGGTGGCACCCATTATGTTAATTCCTTTAGCAAGAGTTCACATGAGAATTTTTCAGTAGCTTCTAAGAAGTCCATTCTGTATCAGCCAGTGTCAGATAAGATTTTGATTACCAATCATTGCAAGAAAGACCTAGCTTGTTGGATTCAGTCAGACAAAATTCTTTTGGGCCATCCCTTTGTTCCATCTCAACCCAGAGTCATAGTGACCATAGATGCCTCCCAGATGGGGTGGGGGGCATTATCTGGGCATGATTGTCCACAGCACTTGGTCCCCCATAGAGGCCAACTTGCATATCAATATTCTAGAGCAGAGGGCAGTGCTTTAGCATTGCAGGCCTTTCAAACTGCTGTCACCTTGGGAAAGACTGCAATTCAAACAGATTGTCAGTAGTTTGGTACATCAACAAGCAAGGAGGAACCAAGTTGTATCCCCTTTGCTGAGAAGCTCTCAGAGTCTGGCAGTGGGCAATGCACATTCCAGGGAGTTTGTGTGATAGTGGACAAACTGAGCAGACACATTCTCCTGCCTCATGAGTGGTTTCTCAATCACAAAGTGGTGAAGAAAATATTTTGTCACTGGGGCCAGCCTTTTTGTTACCTATATGCATCACCACTTGTTCCTAAATAAGTGCAGCAGGTACTCTGCCCTGGTCCCTCCCTCAAAGGGGTGTCTCCAAGAGATGCTCTCCTGCACGATTGGCCGTCCAGACATCTGCATGCCTTTCCCCCCTTTCCTTTAATCCCTCAATTCCTGAAGAAAGAAATAAGGTTGAAGAGCAAAGTAATTCTCATTGCTCTCTTCTGGCCTCAACAGATCTGGTTCCCCTTTCTTTGGCCTTGTCTAATTTGACAACCATGGACTCTGGACCCTGACCCAGATCCCATCCAGAGGGATTAGTTCATACAAACCTCCAAAACCTCAGGCTGATAGCTTGGCTTCTCAAGTTCCACTAATTGTCAGGCATGATTCTCTGTCTTCCCCAGTTCATAAGATTCTTTTGGCATCACATAAACCCTCCACTTGGAAGCTCTGCAAGAGTAAATGGCAGAGATTCTAGTACTGGACTCGTGATAATAACATTGACCTTTCTCCACTCCTATTGACAAAATTGAAGATTTTGCAAAACAGCCTCTGGAAAGGATGCCTGAATTAACAGATCGTCTAAGTAAGGAAATATTTGGATCCCTTGAAGTCTGCAAAAAGCAATCACAGGAGCAAAGCATTTGGTGAACACCCTTGGGACAGTAGAAAGGCCAAAGGGAAAAGCAGAGAACTGAAAATGCTAGGAAGAAACAAAGAAACATAAAAACTTCCTGAAAAGAGGGTGGACCGGAATATGGAGATAAGCATCCTTGAGATCCAAAGACACCACATAGGCCTGAGGGAGCAGGAGAGGAAACAGAATCTGAAGAGACAATAGCTGAAAGGAAGCCACTTTTAAGAAAAGTGTTTAGACGAGAAAGGCCTAGAATCGTTTTCCAAGTGCCCTTTTTTTCTCAGCACTAGAAACAGTCTAGAGTAGAACTTTTTCCCCCTTTAGGAGACAGGCATCTCTTGAATAGTATCCTGAGTCAAGAGAGTTTGAAGAAAGTACAGTTTTGTACCTACCATAAATGTAGATGTCCGATAGGAATGCATCTGCAGTCCTTACAAATGGGTTGTCCTGTCGTCAGGCAGCCCTTCGGTCGGCCGGATTCCAAAGTCTGGGTCTGGCCTCGGCTGGTGTCGCACTTCACCCGACGTCATAGCTGCAGTTATTCGGGTATAAAGGCATCAGCCGACGCCATTTTCCTCAGTGTTTCTTGCCCCAGATGCCAGGTGCCCTCTTGGAAGGCTAAATTTGGATAAATGCCAATGATTCCAAATAGTAGAGAGCAAACAGAAAAAATAAGCATGTATGTACATATATACAAACAAATACACCATAGTAGATCCCCCCCAAGCTAGCTGAAGGCTGGCAAATACCCTAGGAGTACCTCAGAGGGGAAGGTGGGTGGGTAATCCTGACTGCAGATGCATTCCTATCGGACATCTACATTTATGGTAGGTACAAAACTGTACTATGTCCTTCAAGGATGCATCTGCAGTCCTTACAAATGGGTAGAATACCATAGCTAAACAAGGGAGGAGGAAAGAGTAGAGATTATGGTGTAGCTAGGATCCCTTGCAAAACAGCAGTGGCAAAACCTGCTCGGGATCTAGAGTATAAAGGTAAATTGTAATGCTTGGCAAATGTATGCACGGAGGTCCAAGTAGCAGCCTCTATAATGTCCTTGGTAGCCACTCCTCATAAGAAAGCTGTGGTAGTGGCTGTAGCCCTTGTGGAGTGAGGCCTGATGTTCTCTGGAGTTTTCTTTCCATGGTAGGAGTAACAAAATCTAATGCAATTTCCTATCCATTTGGAGATTGTCTGTTTTGAAATTGGTTTTCCTTCCTTTCCTGTGGCATATGCTACCAGAAGCTGGTCAGTTTTTCTATTGGACTTAGTCCTGTCCAGGTAGTAGCGTAACTGTCTGTGTACATCCAAGGTATGCAAAGCCTTTCTCCCTGTTCTGTGGGTTTGGGAAGAATGTAGGTAGGTGGATAGCCTGATTTAATGACACTCTGGATACCACCTTAGGCATAAATGTAGGATTTGTTCTCATGGACACTCTATCTTGATGGAAGATCAGGAAGGGTTGCACTGCCATTAATGCCTGTAGTTCAGAGACCCTTCTTGCTGAAGTTATTGCCAGCAGGAAAGCAGTCTTCCAGGATAAATATTGTAGTTCTGCTGTTGCTGCTGGCTCGAAAGGAGGAAGTGTCAATTTTTCTAGCACAAAGTTCAAGTCCCATGCTGGCAATGGTGGTTTCCAGGGAGGTTTTACATTTTTAATTCCTCTCAGAAACTGTCTGAGCAGGGGATGAGAGAAGACAGGAGGATCCAAGCTGTATTGTGCTGAAATACCTGATGCATGTATCTTGATGGAAGAATAGGACAGGCCTGTGTGGAAGAGCTCTGCCAAGTACTCCAGGATGTTGGCCATGTTTACCAGAGTCACATCTTCTTCCTTTGCAGTACTCCAAATGAGATATCTTTTCCATTTTGCTGCATAATTCTTTCTTGTTGAAGGTCTGCGAGCCTCCAGGATTATGTCTTTAACCCTTTGGGATAAATTTGGGTTAATTGTTGTCATGTAATGTTCCAGGCAGTTAGCTGCAGAGTTTTCAGGTTTGGATGCAGGATGTTGAAGTTGTTCTGTGTTAACAGTAATGGGATCAGGGGCAGTGTCCATATTTGTTCCCGGGACATGCTCCTCAGCAATGGATACCAATGTTGTCTTGGCCAGTCTGGAGCTATCAGAATGATCCGCGGATGTTCCTCTTTGATCTTCAGAAGCACCTTGTGCATCAAAGGAAGTGGTGGAAATGTGTATGCTATCAGGTTTTTCCAACTGAAAGATAGGGAGTCCACCTTCCAAGCAAATGGGTGGTACGTCCTTGTGCAGAATTTCTTTAGCTGGTGATTGAGTGGGGATGCAAACAAGTCTATTTGTGGTAATCCCCATTCTCTTGTGATGGCTTTGAAGATGTCCGGATGCAGCATCCATTCGTGGGCATCTGTAGTAGTTCTGCTTAATATGTCTGCTAGAATGTTTTCCTTCCCTGGTACATAAATTGCTTGTAACTGAACGTTGTAGCCCAGAGCCACATCCCATAGGTCCAGTGCCAGCCGGCATAGAGGATATGAGTGTGTGCCTCCCTGTTTGTTGATGTACCACATAACTGTGGTGTTGTCTGTCCTTATCATCAGCTGACCTTCTTGGAGAAAAGGTTTGAAGGCCTGGATTGCCAATTTTACTGCCATCATTTCCTTTAGATTTATGTGCAGGTGCAGCTGGTCTTGAGTCCATAGGCCTTGAATGCACCTGTCCAGCATGTGTGCCCCCCAACCGAGGTCTGAGGCATCTGTCGTGATGGTTTGTTTTGGTTGGCTTTTGCAGAAGGGCAATCCTGAGTTTGATTGGCAGGCCTGAGCCCACCATAGGAACTCTTACTTCAGGCAGGGAATCATTGGAATTTTGGTTTCTAGGCTGTGCTTGTGTTGAGACCACAAATTCTTTAGGTACCATTGTAGCTTTCTCATATGCAGCCTGGCATGAGGGACCAGTATTATGCAGGATGCCATGAAGCCTAGAGCTTGCAGCACTTTTCTTGCAGTTAGATGGTTCTGCTTTGTTAATGCCAAGAAGTAGAGAGGAAGCTGCTCTTTCTTTTCTGCAGTTAGGGATGCCATTTGATTTGATGTGTCCAGTTCTGCACCCAGAAAGGTTATTCTTTGGGATGGAATCAGCCTTGACTTTTTTATATTGACTGTATATCCCAGGGCTTGCAGCAGGTAAATGACTCTTTGTAGGTCTTCTGTTAGTTTTATTTTGCTGTCCGCTTGTATCAGGCAGTCATCCAGGTAGGGATAGATTTGAATCCCCTGAAGTCTGCAATGAGCGATTACTGATGCCAGGCATTTCGTGAACACTCTGGGCAGTAGATAAGCCAAAGGGCAATGCTGAGAATTGATAATGCTCTGATCCTGCAAGAAATCTGAGGTATCTTCTGCAAATTGGTCTTATGGGGACGTGCAGGTATGCCTCCTTGAGATCTAGAGTTACCAGCCAAGACTCCTTGCCCAGCATGGGAAGAAGCTGCTGTAGGGTCAGCATTTTGAATTTTGGAACAATGAGGAATGTGTTTAAAGTGGACAGGTCTAGAATAGGCCTCCATTTGTTTTCTTTTCTTGGTACCAGGAACAGTCTGGAGTAAAATCCCTTTCCTTGCTCCAAAGGTGGTACCTTTTCCACAGCTCTCATTCTTAGTAATTGAGATATTTGCTTTAGAGCTTCTGTCCTTTGAGTAGGTGGCAGGTTTGGCATTTCTCTTTTGCTTGGTAGAGTATGGAAATGGAACCTGTAACCTTGGTCTATAGTTTGCAAAATCCATTTTTCTCTTGTGATGCAATGCCAGTTCTTTGAAAATAAGGTTAGCTTTCCGCCTAAGGGTGCTTCTAGTTGTTCCCTGGTAGGCGGTGCCACCGCCAAGTCACTGTGAATGAGTTGTTGTAGTGGTGGTGGTTGCATCCGTGCCTCGCTGGTTGTTACCTTGCCACTGGCGTCCCCTGTAGGCACCCCTGGTTTGGTTTCTGCCTCTCGAGCGCCTATTCCTGCCTCTTTGTGCCCTAGAGGAGTCTGGAAAGGACCAATTCTTGGAGGGCCAGTTCCTGCTAAACCTTGGAGGTTGAACTTGTAAGAAATCTTTCACTGTTTGTACAGATTTTGCTTTCTCTTCCATCTTTTTTAGTACCTGTTGCGCAGGGGAACCAAATAAACTGACCTTGTCCATAAGGTGCATCCAAAAGCTTTGATTTGACATGGTCTGGTAATGCCTGTTCTTTCAGCCATGCATGCCTCCTGATAATTGTGCCAGTCATGGCTGATCTAAAGGAAGCCTCCAGTGCATCATAGCCACATTTTAAAGAATGGTTACTAACCTGCTGTATGTTATGTACCATTTCTTGAATATATTTCTTATCTAAAGTTTCTTCAGAGGACAGCTTTTTAGTCAACTGGTCAGGCATAAACTCTTGGTATTGAATCATATGAAATTGGCAGTTCAAAGCTCTAGCTGACAAAGTAGCAGAGGTGTAAACTTTTTTACCCCATCTCTCTAAGGACCTGGATTCCCTTTCAGAGGGAGGGTTTTAGTGGAAGTAGCTGCTACGGCTTTAGGACCCTGGGAGATAGTCTCTGGATCTGCAAAAGGAGCCTTATATAAATGGTGATGAGTGTCCGGGACCCTGTAGAACCTATCGGGCTTAGCAGGAGCCGGAGGTAATGAATCAGGAGCAGTGCAAGCATCATTAAATGCATCATCAACAACAGAAAGTACTGGAGGTATAGCTAAAGGCCTATGCTGTGGCAAATGTAGAAAGGTCCTAAGCCTTTTTCTGGAGTCTGAGAAATCTTGGCCCTGCCACTGAAATTGTTCCCTCATAGCATGCAAGGTTTCCCCAAAGGAAAATTCCTCAGGAGGAGAGGCTGAAGGGATGGACTCCTCAGCATCAGAGTCCTCGTAAGGAGAATAAGCAGCCTCAGGACGGTCTGTATGTTCTGAGTCATCAGAGGAATCATCTGTGGATAGTGGCTCAGGGGGCTCTGCTCTAGGCCTTTTTTCTGGCGGAGGGAGAGAGGCCCTGTCTGGATGAGGCTGGGCTCCACGAATTAAAGAGATGAGATCCTCAGCCAAAGTAAGCATATGGGAGCTGGTGCTGGGCCTGAGAGAGGGGGGGCTTGGCAGGCACCATTTTTGATGCTTTGGCTGCTTTAGCCCTGGCAAAGGCCTTAATAGACATTGCTGCAGGAGGCCTAGCACCTCCACGTGCAGGGGTAGAAATATCCAGGGGAATGGTATCTGATAAATCCTGTGAAACCGCAACAGAAGGTTGGATTTCAGAAGCCGTTTCTACCAGGTTAGAAGAGGCCTCGGTAGAAGGCATGATTTCGGCTGAAGAAAGAACCGCTTGCTCGGTTTCGGCCGAAACCGACACACTCGTGGTTTGCTTCCGAAACCGCGGACCGCGAGTGTCGGTCCTTTTCTTTGCGTTTTTTGGTACTTTGCGTAGTCGGAGGATCCGACGGCATAATATATGCAAAATCGGAGCCGAAAATCTGTTCAGCAAACTCCGACCGACGTCTAAGCGTCCGTCGGTTAAAAGAAGCACAGGCTAGACAAGCTGCTATGTCGTGGTCTGGGCCTAAACAATGTATGCAACAGGAGTGGAAATCTTTATGAGGTATTTGTTTCCCACAAGATAAACAGTTATTCACTTTCTCTGACATCGGCTGAGGCAAGAAAGAGTCCCCAACGGGGTACTTAGCTTTTTAGAAGTCTTCGAAGTAATATTCGGTAGTAGTAATCTCTGGATCTGACCGACCGGCACTTGCAAACAGCTTCTGCTTCGGGCGCCACGCGGCAAGAAAGACTGAGGAAAATGGCGTTGGCTGATGCCTTTATACCCGAAGAACTGCCGCAATGACGTCGGGTGAAGTGCGACACCAGCCGAAGCCAGACCCAGACTTTGGAATCCGGCCGACCGAAGGGCTGCCTGACGACAGGACAACCCATTTGTGAAGACTGCAGATGCATCCTTGAAGGACATCGAAACATCCTCAGAGGAAGACTTAGGGGACCCCTCCGACTCCTTGAGGTCAGTATCGGAAGTGAGGGACTCATCCTGGGAGTCTATGTGCTTCCTCTTGCAAGCTTTCTTTCTGGGGGGTTCCTCAGGCACAGACTCTGAGGGCCCCTCAGAAAGAAGGGGACCACTCATGGAGGTATCCTTAGGCCCTTGCGCCCTGCTGTCCAAGGATAGGTGGATGTCAGAAGCTCTCGCCAGTGTCGTAGGGGACGGAAGGACTGATCCGAGAGAAGTAGCTGACCTAGCCAGCGCGCGCCGCATAGCCTCGAAGGTGGGACCTCCCGAATCAGAGGACTGACCACCTTCCAAGGCCATGGCCAGGACCGGAGTCCCCGCAGCCGAGGCGCCAAGGGAAAGGCGGGGCTCCGACTGGTGCTCCAAGACATCCCCCTCGGGCCCGACAGAGGAGACCCGAGTCTCGAACCCTGTGGACGTAGCCGACAGGGTCAGAGCCGATGCCGGCACCGATAAACCCCACTGGGTGATCGGCGCCGGCACAGGAACGTCCTTCGGAGCGGAACTTACCGGCTCCGATTTCAAGGATGCGCTCGGAGGAGGAATAGCAGGTACAACCAACAGAGCTGGCTCTGGAGCCGACTGGGGCAGAACCGAGAAAAGTTTAGCCAACACCAGTGACTGTAGGAGCCCTTGTACCACTCTATCTACATCCAAATCGGAAAGCCTGGAGGATTTGGAGGAAATGGATGGAGAAGCAGACCTCCTATCTGGAGAAGCTTGCCTTAAACTTGGCGACCGGCTCCGAATCGGTTCCAAAATTATCAGAGCGGCTGCCGACTCAGTCGATACAGTTACTCCCTGCAGCCCCTAAGTCGGTGGAGCCGAGGAAGCAGATTCCACAATGGAAATTTTAGAAGGTGGCTCCGAAACAATAGATGGAGCCGGCGACCTTTTCTTGGATTTGGAGGATTTAGACTTCGACTGGGAGCCGAACCTAAATCCTTCTCAAAGGACGGATGTTCTTCATCTCACATTGCTGCAGTCCTTACACTTGGGGTAGTCCGCTGTCCTCGGTCGGCCCGAATATCAAAGTATAAGGCTGACGTCGGTCAAGGCGCATTTGACTGACATCAGGACGTCAGGGTACAAATGCGCATGACCGACGTCATATCCTCAGTCTTTTTTGCCGCATGGTCCGATGCAGAAGCAGCATTGCAAGTGCCGGTTGGCGTTCTGAGATTTTTCGATTTCGGAGTTTCAGACCGAGTCAAAGTTGGCTAAGTACCCCGTTGGGGAATATTTTAGTTTTTTCTTGCCTCAGTGGTTTACCGGATGTCAGAAAAAGTGAAT
Organism: Protopterus annectens; assembly: GCF_019279795.1. Lineage (NCBI taxonomy): Eukaryota > Metazoa > Chordata > Ceratodontiformes > Protopteridae > Protopterus > Protopterus annectens. The sequence goes on along the minus strand of NC_056747.1, from coordinate 335,009,087 downwards.
AATTGCATTTCTTGTGGGAAACAGATACATAGAGACTATCATACTTTGTGTATTCCTTGTTTAGGGCCTGAGCACGTCGTTGTTGGGTGTCGCTCTTGTGCTAGATTCAATAAACGCACTATAAAGAGAAGGTTGGATTGTGCCAGGTTAGTCTTTGGGAAGCGGTGCAATTATAAAATGCCGTTGGATGCTCAGACGCCCGCTTCTTCGAAGAAGCGCAAGGACAAAGCAGTTAAGCCTAGGCTAGAAGAACCGTCTGTACCGGACGCCGGTTCTTTAGAGGTGTCGGTGGAGCCGGTGGTTCCACCGGAGGTTTCTTTGGGTTCCCAGGGAGAGACTTTGTTATTGCAGGATGTGGCCTCTCAGGAGGCAGGTCAGGCTGAAGGGGCTTCTCAGGTTACTATACTCCCCTCCCTTCCTAAGGTGGTTAGGCCCTCTCCTTCTGTTTCCAAGGCTTCTCCCAGAGGCAGGCCAGGTTTAGCTTCAGTTGGTGTCACCCCTAGTTCTTCAGGAACTGTGCCCAAGAAGCATATGCTTAAAATGGCAGAAGATTTGATTACTTTGATTAGGGGTTCTTTGCCCCCTCCTGATAAGAGACCTAGGGTGGAGCCTGAGCTAGGGAGTTTTGAGCAGGCTTCGGATGTTTCAGAGTCTTCGGCTGAAGACTTGCAGGAGTATTCTCCTTATTCTGATTCTGATGTGGATGATTCTACTCCTTCTGCTTCTCCTCCTGAGGATTTTTCTTTTTCAGAAACTCTTCATTCTATGAGGGAGCATTTTGGGTGGGAGGGTCAGGACTTCTCTGATTCCAGGAAAAGGCTTAGGGAATTTTTGTTTTTACCCCAGCATAGGCCTTTGGCTATACCTCCTGTTTTGGATGTGGTGGAAGATGTTTTTGCAGAGGCTTCTCTTAATCCTGATTCTTTGCCTCCTGCTCCTGTTAAACCGGATAGATATTACGGGGTGCCTGAAGCTCATAAGTATCTTTTTAAGAGTCCTAGGGCAGACCCAGAAACTGTTAGTCAGGGGCCTAAAGGTGTTAAGGCTTCTGTTGTCAAGAATCCGGTTCCTACAGACAAAGAGGCCAGGGCTTTGGATAGATGGGGAAAGAAAGTTTATACTTCTTCCACTCTAGCTATGAGGGCTTTGAATTGCCAGTTTCACATGTTGAAATACCAAAACTATCTCCTTTCACAATTGAAGTCTAAGGTTGATGCTCTGGCGGAAGGTATTGATTGTAAAGAGTTACAAGATTTAGTACATGTTTCTGAACAGGTGGGTAAGCATTCCTTGCAATGTGGTTTTGATGCTGTACAGGCCTCGTCTAGGGTGGCTGCCACTGGGTCAGTTCTTCGCAGGCACGCCTGGCTGAGGGATCAGAATTTATCTGACCATGTTAAAACAAGGATTTTAGATGCTCCTTTACAATCTGATGTGTTGTTTGGTTCTCCTGTTGAGGCAGTTTTAAAGAAAATGGAAGACAAGGCTAAGTCTATGCAGACTGTTAAAGATTTTTTGCAGGTTCAGCCTCCAAAGTTTAGTAGAAATTGGCCTACTAAGGGGTGGACATATCCTTCTTATGATTCCCAGTCTAGGGGTAGGTCTAGACGTGGTAGGGGCAGGGCTCTTTCAGGCCTAGAACAGGGAGTTCTCCTGCACAGTCTTCGGGTGAGGGCAGGGGTCAGTCCTTTCGTAAACAGACCCAATGACCTACCTTTTCAGCTGCCAGAGCCTTCTCATCTGGCAGCACCTTTGGGAGGAAGGTTGGCACTTTTCAAAGGAAATTGGAGTTTAATTACCCAAGACAGATGGGTATTGGATATCATACACCACGGTTACAGGTTTTATTTCCATACCTTGCCTCCTTTCAAAGGCATGCCAGACGTTCCTCCTCAGCAAAGGATAGAGGCTCACAAGCAAATTTCTCTGTTACTCCAAATAGGGGCCATTCAGCCGGTCCCTATGCCAGAAGTGGGCCTAGGATTTTATTCTCGCCTGTTCCTAGTACCAAAGAAAGGGAACATGTGGAGACCAATTTTGGACTTATCTATCCTCAACACTTATCTGGACATTCCCAAGTTCAAAATGTTGACGTTACAGCAGCTTTTACCTCTGCTGGGCAAAGATCATTGGATGGTAACTTTGGATCTCAAGGAGGCTTATCTTCATGTTCCTATCAGACTGAGTTGCAGGAAGTATCTGCGTTTTCGAGCTGGGACTTCTCATTATCAGTTCTCTGCATTGCCCTTTGGCTTATCTACTGCGCCCAGAGTGTTCACGAAAGTTCTGGCTCCAGTGATAGCTTTCCTCAGGTTAAAAGGAATACAGTTCTATCCTTATTTGGATGATTGCCTGATTCTGGCTCAAGGAAGGGACGAGCTTCTTCATCATTTGGATCATGTGATAGCAGTGCTAAGATGCCTGGGGTATTCTGTGAACGAAATAAAGTCCAGTCTAGTACCCTCTCAGGACATGTGCTTTCTGGGTGTGAGACTGAATACAGCATCCCAGATGGCCTTTTTGACCCCGGACAAACAAAAGAATCTTTCCCTTTACTTTCATCAGTTGTCTCATCAGTCCAGGCTGACTGCAAGGACAGTCCTTCAAGCCTTGGGGTTCATGGCATCTTGTATTCTGGTGCTTCCCAATGCCAAACTGCATATGAGGAAGCTACAATGGTATCTCAAAAATGTATGGACACAGCACTGCCAGGATTTGGACACTGTCATTCAAATAATACCTTGCATTCAAAAGGAATTGTTGTGGTGGGCTCAGGAATGTCACCTAAACAAGGGACTCTCTGTGACCCGCCAGAGGCGAGTCAGATTCTAACGACAGATGCCTCAGACAAAGCTTGGGGAGCTCATCTGAATGGAAAGTGGATACAAGACAAGTGGCCTGCCAGACTACAACATCTACATATCAACTTGAAAGAGATGTTAGCAGTCCAGTTTGCATTAATAGCTTTCAAGGATTTACTTCTTCCAGGGCAGGTGTTGATTCTAACAGACAACACAACTGTCATGTGGTACATCAACAAGCAAGGCGGAACACATTCTTATCCTCTATGCAGGCAAGCAATGATTTTGTGGGAGACTGCTCTCAGTTTACAGCTAAATCTTCAGGCAAGGTTTCTGCCGGGAGCACAGAACTCCTTAGCAGATGTGTTGAGCAGACAAATTATGGATCCCCACGAGTGGAAATTGGATCCTCATGTATTTCAGAAATTGACAGTGTCATGGGGAACTCCAGACATAGATCTGTTCGCTTCTCCACTAAACCACCAGCTGCCAAAGTTTTGCACAAAAAGGTTTCATCCCACAGCTTGGAAAGTGGATGCTCTTTCTTTCAATTGGAGCAATCTTCATGTGTATGCCTTTCCGCCTCTGCCTCTCCTCCCAAAGGTACTACTAAAGGCCAGACAAGACAAGCCACGGATGATTTTGATAGCTCCAGATTGGCCTCGACAGCATTGGTACCCATTACTGAGAAGCCTGGCACGGAAGCCTCCATGGCCTTTACCTTGATTCCACACCTGTTGTCTCAGGAGGACAGTCATTTGCTCAATGTCAAGCTTCACTCTCTGCACCTAACAGCCTGGCATATTCTGTTTTGAACCATAGTGGGCCTCCACTTCCACAGCAAGTTTTGAATGTTATTTTGGAAGCTAGAAGGCCTAGTACAAGGAAAGTGTACGCAGATAAATGGAAGAGATTTTTATTTTGGAGTGCAGCAAAGGATTTTGATGTTTCTGAGCCTAATTTAAGTGTGGCTCTTCAATATCTTACTGAGTTACTGGACAAAGGTTTGTCCTTATCTTCTATTAAGGTTCATGCTGCAGCAATTTCGGCTCACTATGATTGTGACCCACCATTGTTTTCTCATCCTTTGTTCAAGCAATTTCTTAGAGGGGCAAAGAATATAAGACCCCCACGAAGAGCTCCTACTCCTGCTTGGGATCTCAATTTTGTGTTGGAGAAACTCACTCTACAACCTTTTGAGCCTGCAGCTACTGCTGAATTAAAGTTTCTATCATCGAAGACTGCTTTTTCGTTGGCTATTACGTCTGCAAGAAGGGTTTCTGAGTTGCAGGCCCTTATGGCGGTTGAGCCTTTCTTAATTTTCCATAAGGATAGGGTATCTTTATTACTAATCCTTCCTTTATGCCTAAAGTGGTTTCTAGTGTGGCTTTAAACCAAACTATTCATTTGCCTACCTTTTATGCAAATCCCCAAAATAAAGGGGAAAAGATTTTGCACACTTTAGATGTACACAGGCAGTTGCGATATTATTTGGACAGAACTAAAGGGTTCAGGCAGTCTCAGCAGTTATTTGTTTCTTTTGCTTTGAGTTCTCAGGGCAAGCCTGTGTCAAAACAAACTATTTCTAAGTGGATTGGGTTTTGCATTGCTTTCTGTTATTCCCATCATGGCAAGGAAGTTCCAGCTGGGATTAGGCCTCATTCCACTAGGGCTACTGCCACTGACAGCTTTTTGAGAGGGGTGGCAACTAAGGATATTTTGGAGGCAGCTACTTGGAGTTCAGTGCATACTTTTTCCAGGCATTATCACCTACCACTTTACTCTAAATCCAGGGCTGGTTTTGCCACTGCTGTTTTGCAGGGCATTTTGGCAGCTCCTGCTTCCTTATAATTTGGCCATCCTCCCTTACCTCTGCTTTAGGATTCTACCCAAGTGTAAGGACTGCAGCAATGTGAGATGAAGAACATAGTACAGTTTTGTACCTACCATAAATGTAGATGTTCGAAGATCCACATTGCTGCAGTCCAATTCCCTCCCTCCTTCCCTCTGTAGTTAGAGGCGGTTGTGTGGGTTGGGTTGTCAATAGGGTGTATATTGTATATTGTATATATTGTACATATTTTTAGTGCTAGGATGGTTGGTTGTTTGTTTGCTGTCTTTTGGTTTTGACCTTTATTTTTAGGGTCTTCTGACATCTGGGGCAAGAAAAGACTGAGGATATGACGTCGGTCATGCGCATTTGTACCCTGACGTCCTGATGTCAGTCAAATGCGCCTTGACCGACGTCAGCCTTATACTTTGATATTCGGGCCGACCGAGGACAGCGGACTACCCCAAGTGTAAGGACTGCAGCAATGTGGATCTTCGAACATCTACATTTATGGTAGGTACAAAACTGTACTTTTTAGCAGTCCCTTTAGGATCAATTTGTTTTTCCTCTCTTGGAGCACCTGAGGACTAAAGGCGTGGCAGAAACTGCACGACTCCTGAAGGTGGATGGCTCCAAGACAGTAAACACAGACCGAATGTCCGTCTGTGATACACATCTTATAGGCACACTTTGTACACTTTTTAAAGCCCGAGGGCTTATGCTCTTTTTGTTCCTTAGACATTCTAACAAATAGTAGCAGCCACTACCAAAAAGGCGGGAAACCGCTAACACAGAAAGCAGAAACACGAAAGAACACACACAAGGCACAGGGGAGAACCTCTAATTAAAACGGTTCTCAAGTTAAAATAAGAAAACTAACCAGACAAGCACACGAGGAGGACTAAGTCCTCTAACTTAAACGAGCCTAGCCCAAAGGTGTAAGGGATACCACACACAACACACTCGCACTCTACAAAAACAATGCAGCAACACCACTAAGAACCACTCTATTGAATAATAGAATTATTTCAGCCAAGAATTAGCGAACAATTTTCCACAAAAAAAAAATGACTTTTTCAATACTTAGCCACAGCTAAGTCGAGACCACGTCAGAGCTCTACAAGCGGAAAACGAGATCTGGGGATGTGGAGCAGTGTATTGTGGGATACCATCTTAGCCCAGCCAATCAAAGACTTTCGAGCTAGTAGATAGGCCAAGTCGGAGCCGACATTCGCCTCCGAACCCACAAGTGAAGAATGTAGGCGAGATAGGACTACATAACATCATAAGTTTAAGGTTTTTTGTTTCTTTTTTAAGTGAACGTCCCCTCCAAAAAAGGCCCCTGGGAATAAAATCAACCGTGGTTCCCCCTGAATGTTCGAGACAGACACCTGCAAAGCCTCATCAGATGTGCTGCCAGTCGGAACCTCGCCGTTCTCCAGTATGGTCGTGGTAGAGGAATCCAACAACACAGCTGGGCAAGCCTCCAAGTTTGTAACAACCTCAGGAGAAACACCTGGCAGAGGTTGGACAACAGAAGTTTCTGGTCGTACCTTTTTCACCTTCTTCTTCCCTAATGGCTGATCCTTGGAGCGGGAGATTCCATCCATTGCATCTTTATCAAGAAGCTTAAGATGCTGTTTCTCAAGAAACAGGATAAGGGAAGAAAGTCTACTGCAAAGGGTTTTTGGAATAAATGCCTGGCAAACAGAACAAGACGTATGGTCAAGAGACGCTCCTAAATAAAAGACACTTATTGTGGTGGTCTTTATGGGGAATCTGTTTCCCACACCTTTCTAGATGACATTAACCCCAAGGAGAACAAAAGAATAAAATAAAATAAAAAGCAAGAGAAAATAAAAAAAATAAATAAATAAATAACCCAGCAGGGTACTTACCTGTACTGCAAACAGGCGTAGGTAATCACCGGAGAACAAAAAGGCGTTCAACTGGCAAAATGTATGCAGGTAAACTGATGGTGAAAAAATGCATTCGGACTGGTGGCAAAGAAGTTTTGTTTACGGAAAGCCTGAATATCACCTTTATGCTCTGTGATACACAAGGAGCATTTGAGTGACTTTCAGGTGTACCTTTAAATGCAACAGGAAGTCTCTGCTACACTGGCCAAATTACAGGCTTCCATGACAGGGAATCTCGAATATTAAGAATACTCCAGCAGCGAATGTAAGGACATTTAATATTAGTGTAAGTGTAGGGGGGGGGTCATCATCATTAGATCACTGCTGTAGTAGCCTACGCTATATGAGATGTACTGCCAAGGACTAGACCAGCCAGACAACTTCCAAATCTTTAGGGCATCTTCCATCCATCATAGGCACTGCCTTACATGAGGGAAGTAGGATAAAACTGGCAGCTGCAGTACCAACATTTCAAAACTTTTTTGTCATCAAAGACAGAGTGTGCTTCTCTAGGGGCTTCAGTTGTTTAATGGTCAGCAAGTGATTCACTAAGGCTAGGCTGATAAGTACCCCACTGGATATTACCTTCCACACATCAAATTTTGAGAAAACAGGTGTTTTTTTTTTTAGTCAAAAAATTATGTTTTAGGCAATACCTGGGCTTTTTAGTGACTACCACTAAAAATTTTGCCTTGGAAAAGAATAGTTGTGTAAGATCTTACCATAACCATAGAAGTCCTTCTCTTCCATGTTGCAGTATTCATAACCTTTGGGTAGCTTCCTCCTAGTAATCCGAACGTCTGGCCAGCATACAAAATTGTCACTGCAAGGTACGTGGGATGTCTGACGTTGGCTGTAGGGTGTGTGGGCTACAAAAGTGACATCTACATGTACCCTCCTCAGAACTGAATGCCCCAAGTCAGACCCCAGTCCCAGGATAACTGTACAAGTCCTGAGTCATCGAGCAAAGTTTATGCTGTGGGTAGGAGGGTGGGATAAAATAATGTAACATGGAAAAGAAGGACATTTATGGTTATGGTAAAATTTTACACTATTCTATGTCCTTCTATTCTCATTTTGCAGTATTCATAACCTGTGCATGAGTGCCATAGCTCAAAGGGAAGGGAAGAGGGTGGTTTGGAACTATTCTCCAGAAATCTAGGCAGGATTGCCCTGGGAAAACCTGCTCTAGATCTGGAGATGTAGTCCAGTTTGTAGTGTTTGATGACGGTATGGGTAGATGTCCAGGTAGCTGCTTCTAGAATAGAAGCAGTGTCCAGACCTTTGAAGAAGGCTCCAGATGAGGCTATGGCTGTAGTAGAATGGGCTTTAATCTTACTGTCCATGTGTTTGCATGGTAGGTGAAACACAAGGAGATGGCTTTGGAAATCCAGGTAGGAATAGTCTGCTTTGTCACCGCTTTCCCCAGGGCCCTGGGGTGAAAGGAAACAAACGGTTGCTCTGATTTCCTAAGGGATTTAGTCTTGTCTAGGCAGAATCAAAGTTGTCTGTGAACATCTAGGGAATTCAGGACTCTCTCACAGTCATTCTGGGGTTGTGGAAAAAAGGTGGGAGGTGGATACATTGGTTAAGGGACAACTCATTGACCACTTTGGGCATGAAGAACAGGTTAGTCTCTAGGGTTAACCCTATCACAGTGGAAGATTGAAAAGGGTGGGATGATCATAAGTGCCTGAGATCTGAAACTCTGCTGGCCGATGTCAGGGCCACCAGAAGTACAGTTTTCCAAGTGCAGTATTTTAGAGAAGCTGTACCCGCTGGCTCAAATGGAGCAACAGTGAGCTTCTCTAACACATAATTCAGGTCCCAGGGTGGTGGGACTGGCTTCCTGGGGGGCCTGAGATGTAGTACTCCCTTCAGGAATAACTTCACCTGAAGTCTGAAAGCAAGGGGGAGGGTCAAGAGACAGACACTTTGAAATAGCAGCCAGGTGTGCCTTAACAGAGGAATATGCCAACCTTGCCTGCAACAGTTCACACAGATAGGACAGCACTAAGGGGACTTATCCTTGAAAAAAAGTCTAGCTGTCTTTTAAGACACCAGAGAACCTTTTCCATTTGGACAGATAGGATCTCCTAGTAATGGGTTTCCTGGCCTCCTGCAGGACATTAAGCACGTTCTCAGGGTAAAGGTCGCTGAAAGGAATCAAAACCCTATCACCCACAGGGTTAGATTGAAATTCCAAGTGGGGGTGGATTAGGGATCCCTTGTCCTGTGTGAGTGGATCCACTCTGTGAGGTAATTTGTGATGATTGCCCCTGGCTAAATGCAGAGGGAGGGGAAGCCAATGGTGTCTTGGCCAAAAAGGAGTCACCAGCAAGATTTTTGGTTTGTCCTGCTGAGTTTTCAGTAGAACCATTTGTATGAATGGGAAGAGGGGTATTGCTTAGAGAAACACCCCTTCCATGAGATAGAGAAGGCATCCATTGCCCTCAATAGAGGGCTGGGTGTCCTGGTACAAGACTGAGGAAGTAGTCTGTTCAGAGGGGAGGCAAACAGATCTATTTATGGCATACCCCACCTGTGGACTATGTTCAGAAACATCCCTGTTTAGCATCCCCTCATGTGATGGTGACATGGACCTGCTCAAGTATTTTGCCTGAGTCTTCTGAGGTGAGGGAATGTAGACTGTGTGCAGTGTGACTCCATGCTGGACTACCAGTTCCGAGGCCTGGAGTGTAAAGCTGCATAGCAAGTAAGATCTTGTTCCCCCCGTTTGTTCACATACCAGGGAACAGTAGTGCTGTCTGTGAACAACTTCAGGGGCCCTTGCTTAAGACTGTTTTGGAATGCTCTCAGTGCAAGTATGAGGGCCCTCACATCTTTGATGTTGATGTGATCCCTCTTGAAGGGGCTTGTCTGTGTGCCTTGCACCTTCAAGCTTCACACAGTATCCCCTCAACCCAGGTCTGAAGCAACTGTGTACATTTCCTGGACTGGAGTGAGGCGTTGTTTGGGCAGTCCTGGATTGAGGGAGACTTGATCCATCCACCGAAGGATCTCCTTCCTTAGGCATGGTAGAAAGGGAATGGGATGGTCCAAAGGGTGGGAGTGTTGGGCCCGTTTCCTCAGTGGAGTCTTGCAAGTGGAAACATGGGGACAGTAGAGGCCATATGCCCCAGCAGTCTGAGATATTTCCTTGCTGTCATAGCAGGGGCGTTGAGGACAGACGGTAGGTATTCCTTCAGGATTTCCACCTTTTGAGGTGGGAGGAATGCCCTCATAACATCCTTCTTGATTTTGCAGCCCAGAGAAACTTGGTCCTGGGAGAGGTTTAGGTTGGATTTGGGTAAATTGATATTGAAACCCATGGACTGCAGAACACCAATGACTGTCCGGAGATGGTTCTGTAGAGAACCATACCACTCTGACTGGATAAGGAGGTTGTCTAGGTATGGGAAAATTTGTACCCCTTGGACCCTACAAATGGCTATGAATAGAGCCAGACACTTGGTGAATACCCTTGGAGCAGTAGACAGTCCAAAGGGTAAAGCAGAAAATTGAAAATGCGAGGAACCCACACAGAAGCGTAAGTATCTCCTGAATTTGGGCCTTATGGAGATATACATCTTTGATATCCAAGGTGGCCAGAAATGCTTGGGGTATTAACAGTGGGAATAGAGTCTGGAGTGTAAGCATGTGGAAAGTGGGTACTTGAAGAAAAAAGTTGAGGTGGGATAGATCCAGGATGGGTCTCCATGGGCCATCTTTTCTTGGAACCAGGAAATGTCTGGAGTAAAAACCCCTTCAGTCATCTGACAGAGGGACTGGTTGGACAGTCCCTTGAAAAAGACTGTTTGGAATATGGGCAGCTGGTCCTTTGGTGGCTGAGGGATGCCTCTTAAGGAGGGGGGGATGATCCAAGTCATGGAATAAACCTTTTCTATGATGGATAAGACCCACTTGTCTTAGGTATTGCTTTTTCAGACTGGAAGACAGTCAGAGAGCTTCTGGGAAAAGGGTATGGAGTCTGGAGGTTTTGGAGGAGAGGCTAGTTAGTCACAGATTACTTGCCTTGTTCTGAAAAATAGTTTTATGGGTTATAGTTTGGGCAGGCCTGGAAGCGGTCCACTGGAGCTCTTCTTGCCCCTAGATTGAGGAGTAGGAGCAGAATGTTTCCTAATAAATTGGGTCTTAGTGGGGTAATTTTTGTGGAATGTAGGGATTGGTGACACAAACAAATGCTTCAAATCCTGTAATTCCTTCCCCTTTTGTTGAACGGCTTTGAAAAGTTCTGCCACTTTGGCCCCACATAGGGCAGTAATGTCCAGGGGGCATCAAGGAGTTTAGCCTTGATATCATCAGGTAGGGGTTGTAGCCTCTGCAAAAAGCACCTTCTGAGCACTGAGGCAGAGGCTGCAGATCTTGCCAAGGTCTCTGCAGCATCATAACTGCATCTAATTGAGTGTCTAAGTTACTTGAGAGGACAGGGAGACGGGGTTAGAGATTTGGGACTTAGTAGGTGAATCTGGGAGATCAGCCAAAAGTTTTGAAACCTGAGACAAAGGGGCCAGGGAATACTTAGACATGTAAGTCTGGTAGTTGACGGCCCTACAGGCCAAGGTAGCAGAGGTGAATAACTTTTTTCCAAAGTGATCCATAGTTTTACTGTCTTTTATCAGATGGGGGACAGAAGTTGAGGGTAATGGTCTCGAAGGTTTGTCAGCAGAGACCGAAATAGTACCAGGGTCTGCAACAGGACATTTTATCTGAAATTTAGCCCCTTCTGGGACCTTATAAAATCTGTCAGGCCATCTAGGAGCGGGGGGGGGGGGGGGGGGTTGGGGCCTCAGGATTTTTAGAGGCTGGATTGAAGGCATCTACTAAGAAGGCTGGAAGCACAGATGGGACGACAGATGGTGAAGGAGTATTCATTTGTAAAAGCTCATAATACCTCTGCCGAGCTTCTGTCATCTCAGTAGAGTCCCATTTGAAAAATCCTCTCATCAGAGAGATGGCTTCTCCAAAAGTAAGGTCCTCTCCAGAGGAATCTGCTTCAGTAGTGTCCTCCTCTGGGGAGGTATAACCTAGAGGGGATGGCATTTGGGAAATATAAGAAATGGAATCCTCAGAAGAGGAATCTGAGGAATCTTCAGCTTCAGTTGGGAGAGGATCTGAAATCTGAGGCCTAGGGCTGATAACGGGGGACAGCCGGAGGGGAAGCAGACATGGAGGGCCTGAGGGCCATGACGGCATTGAATAGAATCGGAGAAAACTTGCTAATCAGGCAAGCTTTCAGACGGTGGAGATACATGTTTATTTTTTTGCTTCCTTTTTAAGGAAGGAACAGGCCAAGAGGGCATAGAGCCTAAGGAGGGCCTAGCTTCAGGTGGTTCACTAACATTAGAAGGGCCGGTCTGGACATCCTTAATGAGCCGAGGATCCCCCTAATCGTCAGTACCTGACATCTGCATAACCTCCACGGATGTGCTTACAGCCCTTGGTTCTGCAGCCCCCAGAATGGTACCCACTGTACCAACGTCAGCTGAGACCATACATTCCTCCAGTTGTACATCGGCCGCAAGGGGAATGTTGGGTGGAGGAGGTGCAGAAATAGGCTCAGGCCTGGTAACTTTGGCCTTCTTTTCTGGAGGCTCATCGGTTTGAATGGATGGCCCTTCCATAGAAAGAGTTAAATGTTTAAGTCTTTATATATATTAAGCACATGCACATAGCTGCAAAGGGTCTTTGGAACAAAGGCCTGACAAATCTTACATGATTTATGGTCATGGTTGGGCCCTAGGCAGAACAAGCACAGCTCATGGGCGTCCTTATGGGGGATCTGATGTCTGTGCCTACACTTTTCTTTCCTGGATGACATGAACCTGGGCAGGCATGCACTGACCAAATAAGAACAAGAAAGAAAAAGGCCCCAACACGGTACTTACCTTAACTCGCAGAATCTGATGGCAGAAACGGTAGGATGAGCTGACGTTCGACTGGTGGCAGAGAAGTTCTGAGGAAGGTATGTGCAGATGTCACTTTTATGACACATGCACCCTCGGTCAACAGCAGATGTCCCACGTACCTTGCAGTGACTAAAGCTATTGTAATTGGCTGGACATTCTGGTTGCTAGGTGGAGGATAACCCAAAGGTTATGAATACTGCAACCTGAGACTAGAAGGACATCTTACATTTGGAGTTACGATTCCCTGTGGGAAATCCCATGAAAATATTTATTTCTTTGTGAAGAAAAATTGACTTTTTACCCCCAGATCCTATTGCTAGATGCCAAGATTTCTGGTTTTGTTGTTGTCATTAAAAAAAAAAAAAAATACCACAAAATCTTAAATTCCTATCAGAATGCTTTACTGAATCTGCTAGGCTCCACAAACAGTTTGGAAGACACCTTTTTCTTCTGACAGAAGATCCTGGCTCCCTGTTGGGATTCCATTATTTATTTTCATATTTTGTGAGGAAAAATGTGCTGCTTCTGCATTAATAGTGTTGTGAGGGATTAGAGCTGGTGTGTTTCGTGGTTATCACTGAAACATTTTTAATTTGGAATGTAGTTTTCAATCAGGAGGTAACTAACTCTTCTAGATTCCGGTGAGATTCCTTTGAAGGTAAGGACACAATCCTGGGTCCTGGTAAGATTACTTATACCTTCTCAAGCTGTAAGAAGAAAAAAAAAAAAGTTATTCAGCAGGATTTTGTCTTCTCTTCAGCTATCTCTTGGTCTCAGCTACCGATAGGCGTGTCTGCTGGGATCATCAGTTGTTTCTTGGACTGCTCATGTCTTTCTCTTGGTCCCTCTGGTGTTGCTCTTCGGTAAGCCACTAAAGACTTGTAGGCAGCTACATCCTCCGTGACATTCCTGCTGCCCTATATGGATAATGGAGAATCACTCTTGCTGGGATCAAGGAATGGACTAGGGATGTGTCTTCACTAAGCCATATTCCACTGACACAATCCTGTTCAAAGAAAAGGAATCCTGGAATTGGGCTGTAGTCTGGACAGTAACAGATTCAGTGCACCTGAGTAGTGAAATAGAAACAAGGTATATGAAGTAATTACAGTATATAACAATAATCACAAATAACTGGTTGTTAAACAGAGTCCCAGGGATATAGAAGTGTGCAGATTCCGTAACAGTATGGCAGCTACGCGCTCGAGAGACTTGAACCTCAGCACTGAAATAAATAGGACATGCTGGTGGGACAGATTCATAACCCAGAGGCTCCCTTCACTCTGGAATAAAATCCCAGTCCAGGTTAGGCAGAGTCCCTCATTGACTCTCTTCAAGAGGAATCTTGATGAGTGGATGGGGAATCATAGGTTTACCCCGGGTATCACTTCTGTGTCACTGTTAGACAGAGGCACAGTATACTAACCTCGAAAAAGGGCATAGTAAAATTAATTTAAAATGGGTGGCGAAAGCCAACCACACTCTGGCTAGGCTTATAAATGCCCTAGGGCAGATAGCCTAGTATGAACCTATGAATAAAGGCCAAAGGAACAGACTACTCTCTAACAGCAAAGGTACTCACTGTGATAGAATTACTAAAGGGTGATGTGTTGCATAGGACAATAAGAACACAACTCAAAAACTGACTGTTTCCTGGAAAATGGTTCAGGGCTAAAATATGCAAGGGATAAACTCTATCACTGATGTCTACATACTGTCAGTGTCTGCAGCCTCACTCATACCGTTTAACACAAGTTGCCCAACAAGTTGTCCTGAAGACCACAACTGTTTTTCATGATGACTAACTCTTCAATGGTGGATCAGCTTTTCCTCTACATTTGTGATTACAGTTCTTCCAGTAGAAGCAAGATAACATTTTCTGTGTTTTGCCTCTGCAGTTTAAACAGCTATGTATTGTGCAGAGGCCTTGGAAAACTGTAAGCCTGTTCTCGTCTCCCTTGTTTTTAACACCTTCTGAAGAAGGATTCCCACAGCATTCTAACAGACCTGTCGGCCCAAAGCAGTGGGAGTGCGTGCGTGCACACACACACACACACACACACACACACACACACACACACATAAATGGTACCTCATTTTTACTTATTTTAACTGCAAACACAAATCTGATGACAAATATTTTAAATAAAAATTGCAAAACAAAAAAATGTTAGCACACATTCTGAAAGCTTTGTAACAGATGTAATAAAGTTGTGATGAATAGTAATAAATTATTAAACATGTGCATTATCATGCAGCTCTATTAAGACAGAGAGGGAGAAGCGGAGATGCACACTATGTATCACTGTAGACAGCTTACAAGTAGCAGCTCTGACTACCTCAATGATGATGATACCTTACAGGTTCAAAGTCCAGAGCTGTGATGCTGTATCAGGAAAAGCTGGTCAATGAATATAACTGCTGCTGGAACACCATAAGCACAGGATGTTTTCCAGTTAAACAGAAATATCTGGTAAAGTAGAGAATCTGTAGTCATCAATATATGAAAAACAATAGTTCATATCTTAATTATGTCAGATGTTTTACACTTTTTCACAAAGTAAGAGGAAATATATATTAAAAGATAGATTTTTTAGCTGCAGATTTGAAAACAAGTGAGTACAAGGTGCCTTTGGTACAAGCATCACAGAAGAAACAGATATTGTTTATTTTAAATTATGTAACTGTTGTGGCGCCAGTCTAAACACTAAACATAGCATACATAGCATGCAGTAGTGCAGAAAAAATATCATAATGTTTCTAACTTCTGTACCCAAGGAAAATAAATACATGCCAGGCTGTACACTGGGGTACTATCATTGGTGAGTATAAATCAGCAGCTTCCGTAGTATCATAAACAGTTTTTACCTGGGTAGTGCAAATCAGGAGGATAAAAAACATTAAGAAAATGAAACTGAATAATAAAGTTTCAGCAGAATGCATAGCTTATATATGCAAAGCCATACCTATGTAGAAAAGGAAAACAGAAGCATGCTTGCCTCAACACTACCTTACAAATAACATCAAAAAAGTAAAATTCAGATATGATCCAGAACATATTTTTAGAAGTGACAAAATAGCATGCATGAATTTGTTTCTCTGACAGGTCTACACACGTGTGTGTGTGTGTGTGTGTGTGTGTGTGTGTGTGTGTGTGTGTGTGTGTGTGTGTGTGTGTGTGTGTGTGTATATATATATATATATATATATATATATATATATATATATATATATATATATATATATATAAAATCTATGGGTCTACTTTGTTTCGTTGAATCTCATGTCACTTAATTTCATTTCACCCCGACCACTTAGCTGAAAACTCAAATTACTGAAAACTCATTGCACTGAACTGCAGTTAGTATATATGGCATTGTGTAGAGTACTGTAAGGCAAGTAAAAGGTATATGCCCTTTTCCCCACAGTAGTGCGATCCTGGAGTTAGTATATATAGTTAGAGGGGTGTGGGGCCCACATTGGGGGGGGGGTGTTGACCCCCACTTACTTTGAGTACATACTGTCTTCTGGAGAGAGATGGTCATTGGTGTTGTAACTATGCATGTCTATTGTTTAAAATTTATTGTTTTGAAGTTTTTGGTAAAATACAATATAAAACAAACAAGGTAGGGGGCTACACACACACACACACACACACACACACAGGATGTAAACACGCATATACATACATATACACACATCATTATCATCATCAAGCCTCTTTTTCCCATTTTCTACATGGGGTCAGGGGTCATGTCAACTGTCACCATCTCTTTTCAGTGTCACTCTCCTACCGTGTTCCAACTCTCATGCCTGACTGTCTCAGGTCTTTTTTCAAACATTTCATCCATCTCTTTGCTGGATGCCCTTGTTTCCTGTTGCCTTCTTTCTGTCTGTCCCAAATCATCTTCACCAGACTGTATTTTGCACATGTAACCAAATCACTGTAATCTGCTCTATTTGACCTTTTCTGCAATTGGAGCTACTCTGGCTTCTGCTCTTATGTCCTCATTTCATCTTCTGTCCAACAGTATGAATCCTACCACCCATCTCAGGCACTTCATCTCCAGCACGTTCGTCCTTTACTGTCACACCACTGTTTTGTGCACCTTGCTTTTCAATTTCTTTGGCATTCTTCTTTCATACACTACAGCTGATACTCTGCGCCAATTGGCTGTGTTCCCTCTGATTATAATTTTGACATACTCATTCAGACCTCCCTTCTCCTCAACCACCCCTCCCACATACTTGAAGCTGTTAATCTGTTCCACTATTTTCCCTTCTATCTCAATTCTCAGCTTCTTCTGATTTCTCACATTTGGTGCCATTACAACTGTCTTATCTGTATTCAGTTTCATCCAGTGAGCCTTTAGTTTTGCATTCCATTTCATTATTCTTTGCTGAAGTTCTTGCTCGGATACTGCCTGTAATGCCACATCGTCTGCATACAGCAACTTTGTTGATTTGTCCTCTTTGACCCATTTGCTAATGTAGTCCATCACCAGTATGAACACCAGTGAGCTCAGAGGTGAACCCTGATGCACACCCATCCCCACTGGGAACCTCTTTGTGTGACTGAATACTGTTTATACTCAAGTCACTGGGTCCTTGTACATAGCACTAATTCTGCCAATGTTTCTAAAACTTCAGACCTCCACAGGAGTGCTAAAATCATCTTTCCTGAGATCTTGCTATATGTTTTCCCCAATTCTAGGAATGCTTACTTGGATTCTTTCCTCATTTCTAGCTTCTTCTCAAGTTATCGGTCTCATTATAAACACTGGTTCAGTTGTGCTGCATCATGATCTTAATCTGAACTGCTCATCTACCATTGTACTTTCTACTACTCTTTGTATTGTTATATCAATCACTCTGTCCAGAACTTTCATGCAATGTGACAGGAGTTTGATACCTCTGTACTGCTCACAGTTATGAATGTCCCCCTTTGTTCTTGAACACTAGCCCTAGTACGTTTATTCTCCAGTCATTTGAGATATGTCTTTCTCTCCACACTGTTGTGAGTACCCACAGGAAATATTTCTCTCGCCCAACATCTTTATCATATATGGTATGACCTCATTTGAGTTGCTGGCTTCCTGACTTTATTTCCCTTGTTGCTGTTCTTCTATGGTGGGCTCCTCCTCTTATTTCACTGCAGTCTGTGTCAGGGGCAATACAGCTTCTGTGAGGTTTTCTTTATTCAGAAGCTGCTGGAAATACTCCATCCTTTTGCCTTTGATGTCCTGTGGACTGATCAGTAGGTTGTTGCTGGCTTCCCTTATGAAGGGTGTCCGACTATCTTTCTGTCTTTGCCTTATAATCTGATAAAGATTCTTTATGCCATCTACTGAGTCACTTTCCCGAAGCTGGTACAGTGTCTCCGATACCTTGTTCTTGCTATTGCAACTTTCTTATCCTCTTTGTTAGCCAACTAGTACTCCTTAGCTTGGTCCATCTTTTCTGTATCCCACATTTTCCTGCACTCTTTCTTTTTATGACTTCCTGTCCTTCTGCATTCCACTACCAGCTTTTCTTTTGTACCTTATTTTCAGCTGTGTATCTGTTCTGTAGTTCTCACACATGCTGTTTTGAGGTGTTGCCATTTTTCAAGTCCACCTACTTCCTCTTCTTCTTGAGGTGCTAGAGCCGGGAGTAATTCTTTGAACTGTTGTGCTTTCTCTTCAGTCAACTTCCAAGTCTTCAGCCTGGTCTCTCTTGACCTTAGAGCCTTTTCTGACCACTGCATGCAGCTGATTGTGATAATCAGTGGTTTATGCTGTGGGCCGAATATTTCACCAGAGATGACTTTGCAATTGCTGATTCTACCCCAGTGCTCTTTTCTTACTATAAAGAAGTCTGTTGGAGTTGCATGTTAGCCACACCTGTATGTGATCTTGCAACTGTCTCTTTCTGAACCGTATGTTAGCTACTATCAAGCCACCTGCCAGACAGAAGTCTAAAATGCCCTGTCCTTTACTCCGCTTTCCAGACCACTGTGGAACCATGCAGTCCTCATATCCTATTTGGTCTATCCTAATATGTGCTTTCAGGTCACCCATTGTCAGTACTAATTCCTGTTGCCCTGCTTTATCTAGTAGGTCCTGCAACTGCTGTCTGAATGCACTCTTTTCCTCACTATCACAACCCTGCCGTAAGTCATAGGCTGAGATTATGAACACTGCCCTATCATTAGGCTGGAGTCTGACTGCCATTAGTCTGTCACTAATTCTGATAACATCCTTCACTATCTTCTGAAGCATCTCCCTCACCACTGTAAATAAACCATTTCTAGTCTGTTTTCCTGAATAGAAGACTCTGAATCCCAAGCCAAGTGACTTTGCTGCACTGCTCTTACAGCTCGTCTCCTGGATACATAGGATGTCCAGCCTCCTCCCTCTAAGCTCTGTCCTGTAAGTGAACTTAAACTGAGTGTAGCGATAATTATTTCATATTTGGCAGGTTGAATGGTTTTATATCTAGCTTTTGCATAACAGAATTATCCCAGGAAACTCAATCTGGGCAACTGGACACTGGCTGGCCAGTAGCTTATTGACCCCGGGCTGCTGAACTTTATGGCAGGCACACACTGGCCAACAGGTGCCTATTCCCCCTTCCCAATGTGGGCACGAGTCCCTAATGTAAGTCAGAGTCGTTTGCGTCCTCAACTCACTTATCACCGGCTAATATCCCTGCCCATCTGGTGACATTAATCAACATGAATGAATCACCTGCAACAATATTTTTACACTGTAGAGTGGCTATCCCTTCCATGGTGCGCAGTTTGTGTGCCCTACAGTAAGATGTCCAAAGCTGTTGGCCTGCACAACTCTTTCTCCTACAGGGTACTATCTAGAGTCTGTGCTGCTGCCCACAGCTCCATTCTTGGGTGAATTTGAGATGGAAACACTCAGCATGTTTTTCGCAAGTGGGAGTAACCCCACAGAGTACAGGGAGAACATGCAAACTCCAAACAGGTATTGGCCGGAGTTCAGGACTGAAACTTGTACATAGGAACCAAACACCTTGGTCCTGGGGAGAGACATACACCATACAGAGACACACACATGCACTTACAAAATCTCTTCCTCTGAATGCTTTCCATTCCCTTCTTGATAAAAATGACAAAATAAAACCCACTTTTTTTTGTTACAAACAGACATTTATTTTTCACAATGGTGACAAAACACATTATACATTGAAAGAGTATCCGGGGTCTTTCGTGCAAAACAGTCAACCTTTAATAATTTAATGCATGTAAATGAACAGAACCTAAAACTTCTTTTCAAATGGATCACAAAATACATTTTTTCTTTACAGCGAAGGCATAGGTTATCATAAATTAAAAAAAAATCAGAAAATTCTTAACCTACTCTCTACATTATGGCGTAGTTATTAATAAGGCTTATAACCTCTTAGAAAACTCTACAACATAAAAATAGTGACACAAGCTCAAGTTCCTACTTGATACATATTTACAATTCATCACTGCTAAAACAATCTGCACAAAAATAAAATCTTTCTACTTTTTGAGTTCACCTATTTGTGATGCCTAGCAGACTGCTGAAGTTAGTTTCCCTTTTATTCCAAGACCTTGTTGTTTGCTTTTCTGCAAACATGATGATTACATCAGCAATGGCATTAAGTTTATCAGAAAAATTAAACAGCAAAACCAACTGGACTAATCTATGAAGAAACAATGACTATAAAAGTCATTCCGGTGATACACTTAAAGAAGGCAGAGAATGACAAATTGCGTACTTTAGGCAAGGACAGCATTAACATGCAATACAGAAGGAAAGCTGTGCCTTGTTCAGAAAATACCCCTCTTCCTATTCTGAGTGGGCCTCAACTGATACACAGGCTACAACAAAAGGTAAAGGAGGGGAAGATGTAAAGTATAAAATCTGTCTCAAGCCTATGCTGACCGAATAGGTTTAATCTTTTAAACTTTTTTACACATCTGGATGCAGATCTTCCTGTTAAATCTACACACACTTGTCACTTAATGTCTGCTGAGTGGAGTGCACTATACAGCCAGGCTACCCCATTGCCTGTGTACCAAGCAGACAACAAAAGCTCAGCTGAGCATCTTACAATGTGAATAAAAATAAAATAAATATGGGGACCCTGCAAAATTTTCTTTAAATGGTGCAACAGGTACTGCACAACATGAAAGGCTGCCCTTAAGATGAAATGAGGTGGGATAATAAATGTTACAAGGGTACTCCCAAGGGATGCCAAACAGAGGTTCCTACTCAGTTCTAAACCCAGCATATAGAACTGCTGTGATAATATGCCACACAGCTAGCTAACATAGTCCTTACAAGCTGTGTGGTATACAGGGCCCTTAATTGCTAGGTGTATGCCACACAGACAGCAAGAAATGACTCTGTAAAACTATAGTCCAATCCATTGCTAACCAGCAGAAAGTGGGGGGAAAAATATTTTTTCTGTGCCATTCCCAGGAATATTTGAACATCTACACAACTTGGTCTGTGTTAGCAAATGCTTTGAAATTTCCTATCTCAGTCCTGCATGCAAAGTTGCTAGGTTTTCAGAATATAAAGTTAGTGTTATGAAAATTCCATTCTAGCAGAACTATGTTACGGACTGAAATTGCACGACAAGCATGTAGAACTAGCACTGGACACAGAACCCACCTATAACGATATGGAACGTTTGAACAGACTCGGTGAACACAAAGTAAATAATGTATTAAAATCAATATACATACCGTTTATGGTAAAATGGTCTTGCAGGGGAAAAAAATGATAGACTACACAGCATGAGTATTTAATTTGCTGTTTTCAGTTTTGATGCTATTATTTGCATTTATACATTTTACAAAACTGAAATATAACTATCAGTACGGTATTTTAGACAAAACATTCAAGAAATGTTCCTGTTTATACAGCCATGCTCTGGTACATTAGATTATTGGGAAACTCAGTAATATTTCTTCATCTAATGTGACAGTACAGCACTGACTTGTATAACAAATATAGAGTTTCTCAGCAGATAAGGACACCTCAACTCGGTCAGTAAGCTGAATACTCCCATGAGAGAAAAAGCTGGTAACAGTGAACCAACAGCATAAAGTTTTTTTATCTTTCACTACAACTGCCTTATAATTTTATCATATATTTTTGAATGCTTTCTTTTTTTCTGAAACAATTACCTTCATAAGCAACCTGCTTCCTCTACCATGTGCTTTCTGTTTAGAATGCCTCCACAAAATGCCAATGAAACCTTCATCTCTCCTCTGACTGTCGACCTTCACTCTTGCACAGTTTTTTTTCAACTATATTAAGATGTACTTCATTACATCCCCTAAAAATAGTGGAAATTCTCTAGGGCATTTTCTACTGCCTCTTTTCCTCTAAGGAATACACAATAAAATCTTTAGTTTTCATGCTTCCTGCTGTTTCTAGTACCAATGCTGTACTACATTACCTGTCCCCAGCATCAAACATCATATTACACAGGGATAAAGCACTGACAATGAACAGCTGACCCAGATGTGATAAGCATTACGTGCACT
Organism: Protopterus annectens; assembly: GCF_019279795.1. Lineage (NCBI taxonomy): Eukaryota > Metazoa > Chordata > Ceratodontiformes > Protopteridae > Protopterus > Protopterus annectens. The sequence continues at coordinate 334,987,065 of NC_056747.1, read as the reverse complement.
AGAGGAGATGGGCTGGAAGCAGACAAGAATGAAGATGTTGAGCCCTCTAATCTTTGAGGGAAGGGTTGAGGGATGTTAGCCTAGTAACCTCCTATGATCCTAATGTATGTCTGAAGTATGGACTAAACGTTAAAAATCCTTAATGGCAGTCAGGGATTACTGGAGCTGCTTTCCCTTCAAGAGGGAGATGAGTCTGAAGGGATTCCTCTCATAGCAGCAGAAGGCTTACCCCTTGCTTACTCCAAATGCATGTCATCTCTTCTGGAGCTGCAAGTATTGTGCAAGGGGAACTGGTGGGGCTTAAAGACATAACCTCCCTGATTCCATAAACAGGATGATGGCAACCCTTTGACTATCATTCATCCATAAGATGAATGATACATAGGTCTTTCATCATTCCCTGGGAGTTCTACTGGTACAAAGAAAATATAACTGTAACACCAAAGGAGTTGTTTATGTCAGACATGTACTGCTTTTTATATAGGCAAAATGTAGAATCAGTTAAGGAAATGGATATATCAACACACATATGCAATAAAAAAGCATGACAAGTTTAATGCTTTGTACAGGCATAGTGTAACAAGTTCGAATTTCAAAAAAAATTGTCTTTTGTGTTTTGGAAAAGGTGGTCAGACAAGAACGTGGGGGTTTAGTTTTCTAGAATATAAGGAAACACAATGGCAGATTTTACTTAATGCTACTCACTTCCCAGGGCTTAATGATAGGATATCAATTAGTAGTTTGTTGACCCTAAAAGCAGAGAGGGTCTAATATAGTTATAGGGCCTAGTATGTTGGGTGGATTATCGTGAGAAATTATCCACAATTAATATAATACTATATATATATATATATATATATATATATATATATATATATATATATATATATATATATATATACACACACATATATATTTATATATATATAGTTCCACTTCTAACCATTGAAATTTCAAAACATCGAAGTTCTGATAATCGAGACCAGAACATCGAATTTTGAAACATTGAAGGTTACAAGTGTAACAAAAAAAAAAAAAAAAAGGAAAGAAAAATACATTTTAACAAGTGTATGCAGGGGGGCGACACCCCCCCTACTTTAATATTCCAATTCCGAGATTGCACTACAGTGGAGTAAAGGGAAATCTCCCATTTAGTGCTATATGCAGAAGCACTAAACGGGAGCACCCTATCTGTAGTGCCATCACACAGATGGCGCCTAGACACACACAGTATATGCAGGGCACCTTGGTGCCCTTCAAAAACACAAACATTCTCCCACCTACATTTACCTTTTTCTTCCCCTTCAAACCTTCGATGTTTTAAAACTCGATGTTCTGGTTTCGATAATTATAACTTCGATGTTTTGAAAGAGAACCATATATATATATATATATATATATATATATATATATATATATATATATGGTTCTACCTCAGATAAACGAAACACCACATAACCGACAAGCAGTTAACCGACACGACAACACCGAAAACTTACATCACCGACAACGTAAATGACCGACTCTGAAAACACCGACATTGGTATGCTAATAGCGCCTCTCGCTCCTACCACATTTACGTTGTCGGTGATGTAAGTTTTCGGTGTTGTCGTGTCTTGTCGGTTATGTGGTGTTTCGTTTATCTGAAGTAGAACTATATATATATATATATATACACACACACACACACACACACACACATACATACACATACATACATATTTTTTATTTATTCCATCTTAGAAAAATATTTTAGAGCTTAACAGATGTGTATATTTATGACATTATATTTCATGCATGTCGAAGCATATCTATAACCTTAGACACTGCTTGTTTTTTTTATGGGGTTACTCCATGACTGTTGTGTTGTATTGTATTGTGTTTTATTGACTGTTCATTATTGAATTATTAGTGAAGTATTAATGATGTACTATTTTTAAATGTTTTGAATATACTGGATAGTATTTTATCGGGTCCATATTATCTTACCGAAATTTATATAGAATGAATACCATATCATCGACAAATAAATAAGGTCAGTTTTGGTCGAATTGCGTCTTCAATGAAAAGATCTATATTGAACTGTCATAGTTGGACCGAAGGAAGTAAACTCCAACATCTGACGTTAAAGCGTATACAACGTATATTTGGATTGTAGATAATAAATCAACTTACAATAAAATTAAGAGTAATACAAAGTTATTCTACTTGCATAAAGAGAGAATGATTTTTAAAGTTTGTATTAAAGTGATAAATATTTAAAAAATATAATAATATAATGGACTTACAAATTTAAAACACTGAAACGTGTTGTATTAAACTGCAGTTTGAACGTACATAAACTATGCTTATGGCATTTGCAAACACTATCATGGCAACAATACCGCCAACAGCTCCTGATGTTATAGGTAATCCCTGTAAAACTGTTATATCTTAGAAAGATAAAGAAAGAGATGTTAATTGTTGATGGATATTTGCACAGCATAGAAAAGATTATAAAAGATAGAAACTACTGGTGTTGTAGACTGAAATATGGACACAAATTCAAAGGCAGGGGTACTACCACCCATCAGGGAGAGGAGGAGATTTTTTTAAAGTCTACTGTTTATGATCCTGCTTCTGCTGCATCAGAAGTAGAAAGATCTCAAACATGTGAAAAGTTAAAAGAATGTGCAGGAATATGTGGAGACACACCAGCTTTGCTAGCTGACGATGTGGTAGCTAGCACCTCTGTTCAAAGCACTTTGACTTTACCTACTAGATGGTCAATGCTACAACAGGTAAACAGAGTAAGACGAAAAAATCTGCTTACTCAGTAGACTGTCAGCTTCACTAAGCAGTATAAGTGTAACTGATTGTACATTAAAGCAGTCTACATTTATTCAAAAAAGAAAGGTGGATATACACAACAATTTACATGTGTTGGTATTTAATACTAAGGATAATTTGAGAAATCTTTGTTCTTCTGATATTTGGTTTATGGATGGTGTTTTTCTGACTAAAGGACAATTCTGCCGACAGTTGTATAACATATATGCTTTGCTGTCAGTGAAGATACAAAGTGTGTTCCTCTTGTGTAAATCTCTCATGACAAAAAAGTCATTGAAAGCATATAATTTCATGTGGGAATGCATGTTAAATTTGCTGTCTAGTATCCATTTAGTACCTACTGTAAAGTACTTACTATGTGATTTTGAGCTAGCTGCAGTAAAAAGCATCACAGCTAACTTTTCTAACGTATCCTGCAGAGGTTGCCTGTTCCACTTCGCACAAAATATATGGAGAAAAGTACAGTCGTTAGGTTTGTCAACACTGTACGGAAACTGTGTACAATTTCAACATTCTGTTAAAAAGTTGATAGCACTATCCTTTGTTGAGGAAACTGAGGTTGTCCCTGCATTTCAAGAGTTGTATAAATCATTCCCATCTGAAGGAAAGGAATTACTAAGTTACTTTTCAGACATATATGTTTTTGGGCATGCACATAAATAGCTAACATGTTTGTCAACTACTCCCCTATTTCCACCTATTTACCCTATCTCATTTTGGAATATTCACTGTTTAAATGAAATGGCGCTACCTCAAACTCAGAATTACATAGCAGGCTGGCATAGGAGGATCAGATGTTTGCTTGGGAGAAGAATATCTGATATTCCAGCTGTCGTGTCTGTTTTAGGTGGGGAACAAAACAGAGTGGATGAGTTGCGGTTGCAACTTATGTCAGGATGTCAGCCTCCCCCCAAAAAAAAACATAGAACGTCACTATCGTTTACAGACATTATCGCAGAAAATAAAGGAATACAGTTTGCAGGATTTTATAACAGCAGTAGCGATGCTACTGAAAATGTACATAATTATGTTGTAAAAGGCTTTACGCATCCAACACAGACATCACTATTTCTTTAATTATAAATAATATTATGTTTATGCATCTCATGTATTGAGCACTCATGGGAATTTATTACAGGTTATAAATCACATAACTTTACGCAATGTATAATGATTTCTTTACTACTTTTTTTTTTATGTGTGGAACACTAACGGGGAAGTTAAAGCCATGGCGGAAATGTTTATTTAGGTCAGAGAGGTGTATTTACTTTTACTTACTTTACCTACACCAGGAACGCGATGTTGGCCGACCATTGCAATTTAACGTTATGCAACTCGATGTTTACCTGTTTCGCTAATATAGTAGATCGTTATTTATTTGTTGATGTTCCGGTATTCGTTATAAATAAATTTTGGTAAGATAATATAGACACGTTTTATCAACAGTGGACAGGGACTTCAAACAGTATTAGTACATGATTAATATTTTTAATTACAGAACTGCATTTATTGGTTGTTGGTAATAGCTTTGTATATAAAAGCAGGATGTACGTATAGAACATCATCTGATGAAGTTCCGTTGATTTTAATAAAGGGAACAAAAGCGCTTATCTACACACCTGGTGTCTTGGTGTTGTAGTAAGACTTTGCTATATTTTTGTTTCATCCCCTGGGAGAAAGAATGGGCTGTATGGGCAGGTGAGCAGGAGACTCGATGGTCACCAGGAATTAGGGAGCAAAAAAAAAAAAAAAATACTGTTTTAGTTGACTCCCTCTGGATTTTTTTTTTCTTTGACATCCTAGCAAGGGATATAAAACAGACTTTATATAACTTTGCAAAACAGATCTGTCCACTTTTACCTTTATTTTTATCTTGATACAAAAAGCCACTGATAACAAATTTTTAAAGGTCTGCATTAGTGAGCAGCTTCAGAAAAAAAAAAAAAAAAACTAAGTGGTTCAATTCCTAGTGCATCACACTCTAGAGCCTGTGTGGAATGGTGAAATGGAGGAAGTCCAGAGAAGAGTAACCAAAACAATGTTAGGACAACATGACTTGATATACAAATAAATAAATGGTCCTCTAAAATCAAACTGGGGTGTCACAGACTCACCAGACAAATGTTAGCCAAGTTCTAAATACAGAGCTCTTTATTGGGGGCTTTACACTTTTTAAATGTAAGATACAAATGAAGGCTCAAATATAGATATCAGTAAAGCAGATGCTTGATGCACTTAGGTTTGACACAAAGCAAATACAGACATTTTGTATATTAATTCTGAGACTGCAGTACCACAGACAATTCCCTCTACTCCAAGATACATTGATCTTGCAGTTAACATCCCTACACACACACACACACACACACACACACACACACACACACACACACACACACACACACACACACACACACACACACACACACACACACACACAAACACACACTCACTCACTCACTCCAGGGGCTCTGGAGGGCAAAGTCCCCCTGCAAAAAATGCTTTAAGACAATTAACAGCTTTTACACTTCTGCCATTTTATTTTACTGTAAATATTTGCTGTTCAAACTTTGTGTAACTGGGACTTCATTGCTTACAGGTCTTAAGACACGTAGTGCCCACTCATGCAGTTGGTGTAGACCAATGAAGCTATGAAGTTAATTTTCTCTGTGACGCTGACAACACCCTGAAGACATTTACGGTGCAATGAAAAAGTATTTGCCTCTTCCTGATTTCTTATTTTTTTTTTTTGCATGTTTGTCACACATAAATGTTTCAGATCATCAAAGAAATTTAAATATTAGACAAAGATAACCCAAGTAAACCAAAATGCAGTTTTTAAGTGATGCTTTTATTTATTAAGGAATAAAAACTATCCAAACCTACATGGCCCTATGTGAAAAAGTAATTGCCCCCCTTATTAAATCATGAAGCAACTGTGGTTAATCACATTTTTGGGAAAGCTGAGTTCAAGTTCACTAGCCACACCCAGGCCTGACTACTGCCAGACCTGTTGAATCAAGAGATCACATAAGCAGAACCTGTCAGACAAAGTGAAGTAGGCTAAAAGATCCCAAAAAGGAAGACATCATGCTGCAATCTAAAGAAATTCCAGATTCCAGATGAGAAATAAAGTAACTGACATCTATCAGTATGGAAAAGGTTTCAAAGCCATTTCTAAAGCTTTGGGACTCCAGAGAACCACGGTGAGAGCCATTATTCACAAATGGAGAAAACATGTAACAGTGGTGAACCTTCCCAGGAGTGGCCGGCGTACAAAAATTACCCCAAGAGCGCATCGACGACTCATCCAAGAGGTCATAAAAAAACCCAGAAAAACATCTAATGACCTGCAGGGCTCGCTTGCCTCAGTTAAGGTCAGTGTTCATGACTCAACCATAAGAAAGTGACTGGGCAAAAATGGCATGTATGGCAGAGTTCCAAGGTGAAAACCACTGCTGACCAAAAAGAACATAAAGCCTCGTCTCACTTTTGCCAAAAAAACATCTTGATGATCATCAAGACTTTTGTGAAAATATTATGTGGACTGACAAAACAAAAGTTGAACTTTTTGGGAGGTGTGCATCCTGTTACATCTGGTGTAAAAGTAAAACAGCATTTCAGAAAAAGAACATCATGCCAGCAGTCAAACATGGTGGTGGTAATGTGAGAGTCTGGGACTGCTTTGCTGCTTCTGGACCTGGACAACTTGCTGTGATTGATGGAACCATGAATTCTGCTCTCTACCAAAAAATCCTGAAGGAGAATGTCCAGCCATCAGCTCGTGACCTCAAGTTGAAGCACACTTGGGTTCTGCAGCAGGACAATGATCCAAAACACACCAGCATGTCCACCTCTGAATGGCTTAAAAAAACAAAATGAAGGTTTTGGAGTGGCCTAGTCAAAGTCCGGACTTGAATCCAACCGAGATGCTGTGGCATGAACTTAAAACGGGGGTTCATGCTCGGAAACCCTCCAATATGGCTGAATTAAAACAATTCTGCAAAGGAGAGTGGGACAAAATTCCTCAACAGCGATGTGAAAGACTCATTGCCAGTTATCGCAAATGCTTGATTGCAGTTGTTGTTGCTAAGAGTGGCACAACCAGTTATTAGGTTTAGGGGGCAATTACTTTTTCACATAGGGCCACGTAGGTTTGGATAGTTTTTTTTCCTTAATAAATAAAATCATCACTTACAAACTGCACTTTGTGTTTACTTGGGTTATCTTTGTCTAATATTTACATTTGTTTGATGATCTGAAACATTTAAGTGTGACAAACAAGCAAAAAAATAAGAAATCAGGAAGTGGGCAAATACTTTTTCATTGCACTGTAGCTATTGATTTAGTAAACAATTCCTTCAGATTAATCTCCATGGGCATGCATTACAGCACAGGAATTTGGGTGAATGTTATGTAAAGGGAAGGATCTCAACTTAAGTGTTCAGTAACAGCAGGTATAGCACAAAAGTATTTATAAAAAACTAAGATAGCTGGAAAATGCTTCCTCCCATCGTTATTTATGTACACTGCTGTTATAAAACAGCTAACTTGTCTGCTTGCTTTCCCCTCATAATAACAAAAGGAATTTTTTTTAGCTTTGTTTTACGTAAACTTAAATATAACAAAACAATCATCTTTTTTTTTTTTTTTTTTTTTTTAAATTTCCTCAACAAAAACCGACCTGCATTGGTCCCCATCTGCACATCATTTACTGTTATCTACAGTTCTTGTCCAAACTGCATTACAGCTAGGAAACTAAAACACATTTCCCCAGGCAGCAGGATAAGCCAGATTCTTTAAATCCGAATAACAAAATGTTATTACATAAAGAAACAATGAGGCAACCGTGGTATCACCTTCTGCCTTCATGTAGGGCAAAATTTATTGTGATATCTAAGTGCAGTTTTGTTGGTTGTGATGTATTTTTGGTTACTGGCCATGAGGGAAGTTCTTCACGTAGGCCATATCATAACCCGGGTCTACTTCAGTAGACCGAAATCCCACTTGCCCAACTTTCATAATGCCGAGACAACTATACCAACAATCCATAACATCGATGATCCAGAACACCAACTTTTCACTCCAGGTAAGTAACTACTAGGCCAGCCTGACAAACAAATTAAAACCGAAGCAAAGTAAACCCACCCATGTGGAGGGGGGTTTCACCCCCAACACTCCCCCTATGTGAGGGGCTTTGCCCAGACACCCCCCTAACTAAATATACCAATTCTGAGATTGCACTACCGCTGGGGTGAGGGGCTTTGCCCCGACACACCCCTAACTAAATATACCAATTCTGAGATCGCACTACCGCGGAGGTGAGGGGCAAAGTTCAACACAGGGTCATAGGAAGTTACTAGGCTATTAGCCCTGAGGCACTTACCAAACTAGCCAAGAATTTAGCCCATGTTCTGACAAATCAGCATCCAATGCCCCTGTCCAGCAGGGACACAGGTGGAATCCCAGGGGTGTATTTTCTGTTCCCCATCTAGTTATCCAGGTTGTGCTTAAAAAGGGTTAAAGAGGTACTCTGCTTAACTTAGAGAGGGAGTCTATTCTACAGAAGGGAGAGCCTCTGGGACACAAATGTGTCCTGCCAAGTCCTACTGATGTCAAAGACCAGGTTGAGGTTGTGCATGCAGGTTACTCGAGTGGAGCTTGACTTGTGGACATGCAGCAGTCCCATCAAGGCGGGATATGAAACTGCTTTGTATGCCAGACAGAGGTCACCTCTGAGGAGTCTGTAGGAGATTGAGTAGAGGGACAGAGCCTTTAGTCTATCTGTGTATTGTAGATGTTTGAGGCCCTGGATTCTCCTGGTGGGGAACCTCTGTGGTCTCTCCAGCTGCTGCATGTGGTTTGTGAGGTACATGCCGAAAGGGGCATTGTACTCAATAATGGGTCTTTATAAGGGAAGAATACAGGGGTGTTATGACCATCTTGTCCCTGGATTAGAGATACCCTTACTAATGAGGTGGCCAAGCGGTTAGTTAACTGGAGTGGAAAGTCGATGTTCTGGGTCCTTGGTGTTATGGATTGTTGGTGTTGCCATCTTGGCATTATGAAAGTCAGGTAAGTGGGATTTCAGTCTACTGAAGTAGGCTCCATAACCCATACTGGTCAAATGTCTTTTTGCACTAGTATCCAAAGTAATGGCAAAGTGAGAAATTCTAGAAGCACAGTTTCACTAGTAAAAAGCATGGCTGGTATACTGCAGTTCATCAACAGAATTTCCTAAGTTGTCTCTTCTTATAAAGGTCATGATGGTAGTGAGCTAAGCAAGGCCGACCAGACTTACACCCTTTCTCCCAGCAACTGTCTCTACCTCATCCTGTGAAAAGCCTAGATATTATTCCTGGACAAGCTCAGAGATGCAATCTCTTCATGTCCTGGGTCTGCCTCAAGGCCCTCTCCCAGTGTGCTATATCTGATATACCTCCAGTGGGAGGCAACTAGGGGCATTTTCACATAGTGTTCAAACCAGTTCAACTGACTTTTCTCATGAAAGAGCAGCAATTGCTGAACTCTTTTTCCTCTATAACAGAAAATAGGCCCATCTATCATGACAAGGAATCTTATGTCTGCTACTTGCATCTGAAATCTCATTCCTTCAGTTGCTACTCAAATCTCTTGACCAAAATGAGGATGGGAACATAAACTTACAGCTTCCTTCTTCAACTCAGTTTTCTTTCCATTACCACAGCCCAGTACAACCCTTATATCAATCTGTTGGTAAACTTCTTAATCACTCTAGTCTCAATTATAAACAAGGATTATGATACTTAAACATCTCTGCCTTACCTAGACAGTGAGAGAGAGACAGACAGACACATACACAGCCCCATTTCCAGGAAAGAATCAAGACCTCTGATTTGCAGGGGCTAATTTTCATCTGACAACTTGACAGTCTGCAACCAATAACTACAATTAGTTGTCTAATGTGTAATACTTTTCTAATTAATATTGAATCATATCACAAGGAAACACAGGATGCTACTTAAGGAACATCTTTAGACAGTCAGAAGGCTTGAAAAGCTTGGAAGGAAATCTAGCATGATCTTTCCACAGCAAATACTGCAGCTACTTACAGTGCTCCCACTATACGGCACTGGAGAGAAAATGTTCCCAAAACCATCTCGGTTTACAGGGTTACTTCATTTACCACCGAGCAAGAGATAAACATTCTGAATTATGCTGGAAAACCTGCAAGACAAAGGTTGCACCCTTTGGAGAAGCTGCACATCCAAGAAGACTGTAGCAGTTCTAACTGGGACTACAGTGCTTACCGGTCTTAAAGATTTGTTAACAAACTACTTTCAAAGTCTAGCCCCCAAATGACAGGAGAGTCTAATTCAGGAGTATCTTCACATGTCTCACTGCATATCTAAAGAGTCCGAAAAGAAGAGCAAGCTTAGGAACACACGTGGGGAAAGATATTAAGAGTTAAGTAAAAAGGAATTGTTTTACAGAGAAATGCTTACCCGACTGTGTTATTCACTCTGAAAGACTGCATCTTCCAAAAAAATAAATAAATGAAAACAAATAAATAAATTTAAATACATGACCTGTGCCAATGCTGGTCTTGCATGGTACTTTGACCAGCAGTGCAATCCAATGAGACACAGGTTAGACAACAGTTTTATCAAGATCCACTTTGATAGGCAGTGGTCCCGCCTCTTCATTCTCTTCAGTGTGGCATATGGTTACAGCAATAACAGGCTGCAGATTGTACGGGTTCGATTTCTCCATGCACTCTAAGTAAGCCTTATCGCCATTTATGCTCAGTTGCTTGATACAAGGGAGGAAAAAACAGAATTTAATTTTTTGGCTGATAATCGGCATTCACAAAACAAGCAGTAGAACAAGAACATCCTACTAATTTTGCAAAAGGTTAACAGTGGTGCACATTGCGATTTACATACTCATACTAAAACAAACTTTATATTATACATGAATTATTTTAAAAGGAAAACATAATATTCAGAAATTATTAACAGTAAATATGACTCATTACAGTGCAAAACAATGGTTAATTTCTCCAAATATAGCTTTTTAATAATTTATTAATCATGTAAGCCTACCACATACATGTATCACTTCAGGGATATCCTGAGAAATGCACCTGATTAAGTGTTTGCATGGAGTCACAAAATATGAAAATGGTTAACTAAAGGAGTCCTACTATAGGATGAAGGTCATTAGCAACTCACAGCATTAATCCTCTATGATATGCTGCTAGCATGCAGTGAAAGCAAGCCTGGTGTGGTTAAAAAAAGCCTAAGTTACTATGGGACATATAGCATGCTAAATGACCATCTTAGAAGATGGGAAACCAGTAATGTTAAGGATCAGCCAATGGGGAAACCTGGAAAAAGGAAAGTGTATTATAAATTTTTCCTTTCCAACAGGGAGCATCTCATACAAAATACTGACTCAATCAATGATGACTTGACACTGATAAGTGATGTCTCCAAATATCCATACAAATAAATAATGGTCAGTTACTTTTTACAACAATGATGCAGAACCTTTAGAGGATCAGGGTCACTGGGTTACACCAGTTTTCATCTGCCAAGTAATTCACAAAAGGGATGAGACAGTCTTGTTCATAGGTTAGTACTAGGCTAACTGCCCTTATGGGCAAGTTTAAGCCTAGCCAGTTACCCCATGTCAGAATCAAACCCTGCACCTTGTGTTTCTAAGGTAAGCACCTTAACCATTACGCCACGTAACATTTACATACCTGCACATCACAGGAAAGACTTTTCTAGGCATGGGAGACCACAGAACCTGAAGAAGAATGAAAGATGTGCCCGGGTGGTAAGATGTCTGCCCCCACTTGCCTAGGTAGGAATATAAGGATGCGCAACTACAGCTCCCTAATGTATTTTTCCTTTAACAGATGTTTTAAACAAGAGGCACCACTGTGCGATAAATTGTTAAATAGACTGAATTTCTGTCCTAAGTAAATATTAAGGGAACCTACAATTCTAGAAGCACAGACACCAGGGACATGGTTACAACTGTTCCCCTTGGAGGCATTTTATACTAATGCTAGGACCACCTACAGCCATCTGGGTATGGTCTCTGACCTACTGCATGATTATGATCTGGCATTTATCACAAAGACCTGGTTAAATGAAAATGTTGGTCCAGTACCTTGCAATTGTGTTGCCCCCAGTACCCTGTTGGTCCAGTACCTTGCAATTGTGTTGCCCCCAGCTTTCTCAGTGACCCAATACACAAGATGGACAGGATTGTTAGTGGGGTTAAAAATCTATTGTAAATTACCAACTTTATATCTGAAAACACTTTTGAGTATGCCATGGAAACAGGAGTAAGCTCCAGGTGCTTTCTTGTCTGCCACCAGTTACTGTGAGGATCCCTATAGGAGTTTAGTCTTCCTTGCAGGCTTTATGTTCTAGTCTCCCGATTAGTTAATGTTTGGTGGCTTCATTATCTGGGCCAACAGCAAGTCTGTGTCCTGTGTTAGTGAATTTCTGTGTACTATAAGGGCTTTTTGCATTGCTTTGGTAATTTCCACTATAGCAAGGTTCTAGACATTGATGTTCCAACTTTGTGTTTCCACCTCTGATGTAGTTGTTGAACCCAACTCATGGTTATTTTTTCCACCATATTTTAATTTTTGGTTGTCTTACTCCAGTTAAAGTCCCCTGAAGGGTACAGGAATTTCCACATTTTAACTGCTGACAACTTAGCCTTGCCTTCTACTAACTCTTACTGATGCCCAGTCCTGAAAAACAAGGTGAATTACTAATGATCTATTACACGTACACATTACTCATCTCATTCTAAGCAAACCACTGTTTTATGGTAACCTCTATGAAATAAAAAAGCAATGGTAAAGGCTTGGGTATAAGGGAAGTGTACTGTCCTACTTGAAAACAAGCTTAAATTCGATGAGCACTGTTACTGGAGAACTTCTGTAAATAAGATGGAGTTCCTGTCTAGAAAGCTTTTACTACATCAAATGACCTGCTTTCAGGTATATGACAGGATGAGTACTCCAGGCTGCCTGGCCATCTGTTGCATACTTTCATCCACAAGACGTGAACTGCTCACTTGATTCATCACTTTTCTGTTAGTATCACTAATAACAGCTTTATCTCCCAGAATAAGCTTAAAGGAATGTCCAGGATGTATCCCTGTCTTGGTACTGGTATGAATTTCAGATGTTAGATTACCCTGCTGTCATTTCCTTGGTGCTTTATAAAAACTATTTGTTACATGTGGACTGGATCCATGCCCCTTAAGACACACTTTTGCCTGCAATGTGCTGAGGCTCTTGATTTATCAAACCGTCCAATCAAACATAGACAGTGTAACCCTTCCGATTGTGTTAAAGGATGCTTTGGTAACATCAAATCTGAAGAAATCTTCCCCTGATCCTAATGATCATGACAACCACTACACTATCTCTACACTTTTTCCTCATTGTAGAGGATACTGAGAAGACGGACTGATTATTCAAAGCCTGAGTCCATCTTTCAGGAGTATGGAGTTCATGACATATTCCTGTCTGGCTTTTGCACTAGGCATAACATCAGAATGGCTCTCAATTGGATCATGAGTCATCCAATGATGACAGATCAACTCTTTTTACTCTATCCTATCCTTTATTGATCTATTTTCTGCATTTAATATGGTGGGCCAAGTATCTTGAGTAACTGCTTACAGACTTACAATGAACTTCAGATACTGTTCTGAATCTGTCTAAACACAGACATTTTTGCTGGAACTTGCTCAGTTGAAAAAAAAAACAGTGAATGTCGCAAATCAGCACAGTCCAAAACTCCCAACACCACACATATTTGTTTACTTTACTTAGCATTTTATAACCAGGATAGTCCAACTGGGTCAGCAAACGTGACCCATTTTCAGTGCAAGCCCAGGGAGAAAAACTCCACGAATAACATTTCACAGAAAAACAGATACAGTTTACAAGTAGGGCAACACTGCACAACTTACAAAGTAAGATTACATGTATATAATTTAAAAGACAAAACAGTGGGATTACAATATGATAATATGGTATAAAATGATAATACAGTACTGTACAGAATATACTGGCCCTACTATTCTAAACCTAAACCGCAATACCATCAGATCTGATTATGTCATTTTCATTCATTCCTCAACTGACAGGTCTCAGATCTGACCTCAGATCTGGTTCAGCTGCTTTTTCCAGATTCATGGATCCAACTTTCAAGCTCCTCCCTTTACCTATAATGCCCCATTAACCTAGCATAACTCAAATTTCGTTTGCCACCATATTGCTCAGATGCAGGTTGCCTTCTCCTGAGCAATCAGGTGCTGTTTTTTTCATGGCTGTAAGTTTCTATTGGATTAGTTTTACTTTTCTTACTTTTCAATTCACCTGTCCTCCCTAACCCTCAAGTTCTCGGGTTCTGTCCACCAGGCAGTCCTTTTTATTTCATACCTCTTAGTTTCTTAGGTACTTTGAGTACTGAGTATCATTATTGGTACTCTTGCCTTTCATTTCTATCCCCCTTTTTTCCTACCCTTTATAGGATATTCCTTTATAATTTTTTTTGCGAATCCTGGCAGATAAGCTGACTGGTTTTAAAAAATGCACTTCCTATGGTCCTTCCTCTCTTTTTCTGTCTAATAAGTACTAACTTTATTGACTCGATATAATTTTACAGCTTAGCAGATTTTGTTTCCTTTCTTTCTTTCTTTCATTTCAGAGCCTGCGGTCACTACATCTGACTTTGATATTGCAGGAGCTCTGCTACAGGGCCCTACACCTTCAAGTCTACTGAGAATTGTCAGTGCTTAATGTAAATATATTTATCATGAAGTCCCTTGCTGTGTATTACCTTTAATCGGTTAAATACATGCCTGTTCTGTGACTGAATGTCTCTGTGAAATAGTACCTGCACTTTAAGGACCTATACCCAAGTTGGCCACTGCCCCCATTGCTTGACAAGTAGACTACACTGCATATCCCAGTTATTTAGATCTCAGGAAACGACAGACAACCTGTTTTACTTGCATCTCTTTGTTAACTGCTTTGTTCTCAGTTGTAAATTGACCTGGGAGTGGGTAGCCTGCTCCGCTCGGCTTTGCTCCCCCAATTTCTACCCACCCCAATAGACCCATTAAACCAGCACCGGGAAAAAACACACAAATACACGAAAACATACTCGGAGGCTCTAAAAAATCTGCAAAAGCAACAGAGACCTCCAAAGCAGACATCCAAGCAACCTCCACCCCCCCTCAACACAAATCATGAAACACATACTTCACAAAACCAGTGTGCCATGCAGTCACAGCCCTTAAGGCAAAATAACATACCCAACATACTAGTAATAGAGGACTCTATAGTCAGGCACACTGACGTCCCACTCACTAGGCTGAATAAGGAGAAGGTTACTGTTAGCTGCCTGTCAGGTGCCAGGATCCGCCACATAACACAAGCACTCAGGTCACTCCAGAACAAGTACAAATACGACTCTGTCATTGACCATGTTGGTGTGAATGACCTGAGCCATACCTCCCTGGACTACATGAAAAGAGACATGGAAGAGTTCTCTGATCTTGTAGCCCAGGCCGGTATGACCCTGTAGCATCCTGCCCTCACCAAGAATGATATCAAGGTATAAAGAAAAATTATCAATTTCAACAATTTGGCTAGGTTTCTGGTGTCATTCAAAGGGGATCCAGTGTCTGTCCGCCTGGGATGACATGCTCGACAAACCACGCTGCTTTGCTAGAGACAGCTTGCACCTGTCACCCTTAGGCTTTCGAATACTGGCCAAGGTTCTTGCCACCCCCATAGTGCCTTTTTTAGGCAAGGCTCAAAAGACAAACCCACCACCATAAATAGCACAAGTAACAAAAAACTGAGGGTAATGCTACTCAATGCCGGAAGTCTAAACCTCAAAATGCACACACTCGAGGCACTCCTCAGTATGGAGAAAATTGATATATGTACAGTAACAGAAACCTGGTTTAAGGCTCCAAAGAGCATCCCAGCACTACCAGGCTACAACTCATATCATACATTTTGGCCACAGAACCCGGACTGAAATACAAAAGGCGGGGGCGTATCCATATTCATCAAGGATACCCACACCTCCAGGTTAGTGGCACAGCATGATGCTCCAGAGATCATTAACGTGCAACTAACAATGGGCAAAAATGCAATTCAAATTGTAGCTTACTACAGATCACCCACCATGTCCCAGGACCCCCATTCCGCATTTCTGGAAACACTGTCCTACCAAACACCCTAATATTGGGTGATTTCAATTACCCAAACATTAACTGGTAGAACTACTCAAGTACTAACTCCCTTGCCCAACATTTCCTAGAATTTATAAACTCAAACGCCCCGGATCAACTGGTCCACACTCCCATAAGAGGTGACAACATATTGGACCTGGTTATCACCAACATGGGCGACCGGTGCTCCACACCAGAGGTCAACCCCTCGCTGGTTAGATCTAACCATAAACAAATCACTTTGGATATCCACATTCCGCCCCCACCCCCGGACAAGGAAACCACCGTGAAAAACTTTTCAAAAGCAAACTTCACATTACTTGAGACCGAGGTGGAAAGTTCCAAAGCTCCCATGCTAAAGGATAACGTTGTCCAAGCTGCAAAATCCTTTACTAGAATGCATGGATCGTGCTATCACAAGCAAAACCAAGACTCACTCCTCCAAGAAAAGGAAACCAGTCTGGTGGACTCCTGCCATAAACAAGCTATACAATAGGAGGAAACTAGTACAGAAAAGAGTAAAATCCCAAGAAGGGAAGACATCTCTCATCAGTATCAGCAAGAAATTACGATCCCCCATAAAATCATCCAAGGCGACTTTCGAAAGAAAAATTGCCAAGGACTACAAAGATAACCACAAGGCATTCTTTAGCTATGTCAAGAATCTAAGTGGCAATGCTCAGATCTGCTCAGAGTTAGTTCAGAATGGTACAAAATACACTGAACTGACCAATATTGCCAACATCTTGGCAGACAGGTTCAACACAAACTTCACCCCCCTCTCACCTCCAAAAGGGCCCATAATCATACCAGAAAAATGTAGAGCCCCTGAAATCACATACACTCAAGGTTAAAACATCACTCTCCAAAGCCAAAAACTCAGCATCAATGGGACCGGACGGTGTTCCAGGCTGCATCCTACATGAACTCAGAGCTTAAAACCTGAGCTTTGGCCGGTTAAGATCTAGCTGTATTCAACTGGATGTATAAGAGAATTTAAGTACCTTTTATCTGCACTTTTTTCAAATAATACAGCATTTTAATTGATTTATTTGTGCTGCATTGAATATTAACTGAAATGGAAGTTTTGACTGTTTTTTTAGTTAGTGGTTACTAGATTTTATTACCTGTTAGAATTCCTACATAGACAGTAATTGCAGTCGGGGGTAGTCTCATTCATTGATATCCTGTTACTGATTATTTAAGTGGGTACATTTTGGAATATTTTCTGCTTAACTCCTGAGGTTTGGCCGGCTAAGATCTAGAAGTATTCAACTGGATGTATAAGAGAATTTAAGTACCTTTTATCTGCACTTTTTTCAAATAATACAGCAGTTTAATTGATTTATTTGTGTTGCATTGAATATTAACTGAACTGGAAGTTTTGAGTCTGTTTTTTCAGTTAGTTCCCCATCCACTCTCCCTGGATTTGTTTTAATGTTAATCTTGGTGGCTTTGAAACTGCCCACCCCTGTTGTAAATTTGTGTTTGGATACTCCTTCTGGGCCCATCTCATTTGCTCAATCAACTGAGTGCAGTGAGATCATATTCTGATTTCAGGCACTCCTACTGTGTACAAAGAGAGCATCTGGGAAAGAAAAAAAAATTTAAGCTTGTTTCCTGCCTTTCCTGTAAGTGGTCTAGACTGTTTGTAGGCTTCTGAGCCCCCAAGCCTTTCTGTGTTGGAGGGAAGCCTTCTAGCTTAATTTTGTTTCTTAGAACTAGCCAGTTTTCTAGTTTCAGCACTCAAATCTGTTTCTTTGAACTCAGCACTTGCTCAGAACTCGTTGAAAGCACTAAATAAGATGCAAATTACTACAACACTCAACTTTTGTCACTTGTCTAGAGGAAAGCATGTCTAAGGGTCAGCTCCTGGTGATTTCTCCTGTCTACCTGATGAATCTGGGAATCTTGGGGCAATGCAGCAATTGCCTGATGTACACAGACAACCCTCTCCTCCTACCACCAAACACTACAACCTGTGAGAGATGCACTTATATAGCCAAACTGGAAGCAAAGCTCTCTTCACCCAAGACTGGACTAGACAGTCAAAAGGAGAAGGTAAACACTTGCACCACACCACACTCATCACATAGTCCCTCAAAACCTACACCACCAAAACACATACAAACACAAAACACACACCTACATTCGCGGAGACTCTCAATAAAAACCTACCCAGGCATCAGGGACCTCCAAAGCGGAAACGCAAGCAAACTCCACCCTCTAACACAACCCAAATGCCACACAGCCCAAAAACTCAGTGTACCACTCAACCACAGCCCATAAGGCATAACGTACCCAACACTCTAGTCATAAGTGACTCTATAGTCAGGCACACTGATGTTCCACTCACCAGGCTAAACAAGGACAAAGTTACTGTCAGCTGCATGTCAGGTGCCAGGATCCACCACATAACGCACGCACTCAGGTCACTCCACAACAAGTACAAATATGACTTTGTCATTGTCCATGTTGTTGTGAATGACCTGAGACGCATCTCCCTGGACTACATGAAAAGAGACATGGAGGAGCTCTCCAATCTTGTAGCCCAGGTAGGTATGACCCTAGCCCTGAGTAGCATCCTGCCATCACCCAGAATGATACCACAGTACAAGGACAAAACGAATGACTTCAACAATTGGCTAAGCTTCTGGTGTCATTCTAAGGGGATCCAGTATTTGTCTGCCTGGGATGACATGATCGACAGACCATGATGCTTTGCCAGAGATGGCCTGCACCTGTCGCCCTTGGGATTCCTGATACTGGCTACGGCTCTTGACACCCCTATAGTGCCAAAGTCAACACAGTAACAGGTGCAAGCAAGCAAAATCTGAGGGTAATGCTACTCAATGCTAGAAGTCTAAACCTCAAAATGCACTCACTCGAGGCACTCCTTAAAATGGAGAAGATCAACATCTGTGCAGTGACAGAGACCTGGTTCAAAGCTCCAGAGAGCACCCCTGCATTACCAGGCTATAATTCATACCACACCTTTCGGCCACCTAACCTGGAACGAAGCACTAAAGGTGGAGGCGTGCCCATATTCATTAAGGATATCCACACCTCCAGGCTAGTTGCACAGCATAGTGCATCCGAGATTATCCAAGTGCAACTAACTCTGGGCAAGACCACAATCCAAATTATAGCTTGCTACAGACCCCCCACTATGCCCCAGGATTCCCACTCCTCATTTCTTGATACACTGGAAAATATTAGGGTACAACCCAACATCCTAATAATGGGCAACTTCAACTACTCCACCATTAACTGGGAAAACTACTCATGTACCAACTCTTTTGCTCAACGTTTTCTGGAATTCATAAATTCCAATGCCTTGGATCAACTTATTCACACCCCCACCAGGGGCAGCAATATCCTAGACCTGGTCATTACCAACATGGGCAACCGGTGTTCCACACCAGAGGTCAATTCCTCGTTGGTCAGATCAGACCACAAGTTAATCACCCTAGACATCCACATCCCGCCCCAAACTCCAATTAGGGAAACCACCGTAAAAAACTTCTCCAAAGTCAACTTCACACTTCTTAAGATAGAAGTGGCAAACTTCATGACACCCATGGAGACGGACAATAGAGGTACGACTGCTGAACCCTACACAAATGCACTTTATAAGCACTTACACGAGTGCATAGATCATGCTATCCCTAACAGAACCAAGGAAAAAAGGAAGCCAATCTGGTGGTCCACTGCCATAAACAAACTCTACAACAGAAGAAAGAAACTGTTGCAAAAAACAGTAAAATCACATGACTGGAGGAAGTCCCTAGTCAACCTTAGTAAGAAGATGAGATCCCTCATAAAATCCTCCAAAGCTAGTTACGAAAACAAAATTGCCACTGACTATAAAGACAACCACAAAGCATTCTATAGCTATGTCAAAAATCTCAATGGCAACACTCAGATCTGCTCTGAGTTACAGCACAATGGCACTAAATATACAGAGCCAACTGATACTGCCAACATCCTGGCAGATAGGTTCAGTGCTAACTATATCCCCCTCTCACCCCCTAGAGGGCCCATCTCTATACCGGAAGAATGCAAAGTTCCTGTAATCACGGCAGCACAGGTAAAAAACACACTCTCCAAAGCCAAGAACACAGCATCCATGGGACCTGACAATATCCCAGGCTGCATTCTACACGAACTACAGAATGAACTGGCACCCTACCTAAGTACCATGTTCAATCATAGCCTCACCTCAGGCTTTGTGCCCACTGAATGGTGCACCTCAACGATTATCCCACTCCACAAAGGGGGAGCTACGAAGAACCCCGGGAACTACCACCCCATTAGCCTGACAAGCCTGGTCTGCAAGGCCATGGAACGTATCATCATGGAACTCATAAACAAAGACATTGGTAATCTCCAAACTCTGGACCCTACCCAGTTCGGGTTTGTAAAAGGCAGATCATGTCTCCTAAACCTGATTGACTTCTTTGAAGCAGTCACCAAAGCCATAGATGAGGGTAAGGTGGTTCACACAGCTTATCTAGATCTCGCCAAGGGTTTCGACACCATCCCCCCACTCTGAAATTATAGATAAGCTCACTAAACTAGGTATAAATCCCTATGTCACAAGATGGGTTGCCAACTGGCTCACGGACAGAACCCACACTGTGAAAGTAGCAGACTCCAAATCCGACTTCAGACCAGTGACAAGTGGAGTATCACAGGGTTCAGTCCTGGGTCCTCTCCCGTTTATCTGCTCCTCTGAAGTAAAGCTAACACACAAGGTCTTTGGCTAACAAAGTTTGCAGATGACTGCAAACTAGGAGCCATAATCGAAACTCCTAACGATGTGGACATACTACAAAAGGGCCTCACTGAGACAGATGCCTGGTGTCAAAGCCATGGCCTGAAGCTCAATGCCAAAAAGTGTATTGTCATCCCCTTTGGTAAAAACTCTGTACCCATGAACTACCACATAAGTGGTAGTCTACTTAACGCCGAAAGTGTGATAAGAGACCTTGGGACACAGGTGGACAGTAGTCTCTCCTTTGATAATCACATCACAACAGTGGTCAGGAAATCCTTCTACGTGGCTCACCTCAACACAAAAGGTTTCTCATCCAGGAAAAAAAGAGGTCATTGTTCCCCTCTACTCATCACTCATCAGACCCATTATAGAGTACAATGCCCCTGTATGTAACTCTCAAGACATCTACAACAACTAGAAAGGTCACAAAAATACCTCACAAAGAGGATTACTGGCCTCAAACAGATGACCTATGCAGACCGTCTCATAAAACTCCAGCTTTACTCTGTCGCATATCGTCTACTCAGAGGCGATCTCTGCCTAACATACAAAGCTATGTCAAACTCAAGAGCTGTTAGACATGCTCCACTTAAAGAAATCCCAATTCCTCCGAGCTACATGCTCTAGGGACCTAATCCTTGTCACAACAATAAACAGAACATGCTGGAGGGATAGATTCCTGTCCCAGAGACTTCCCATACTCTGGAACAGACTACCTATCTATGTCAAACAGAGCTCCTCATTAGCACTCTTCAAGAAAAATCTTGAAGACTGGATGGGAAATAGGAAACTTACTCCAGGAATCACTTCTGTGGCTCTGCTCGACAGGGGTACAGGAAAATAATTTTCTTGGGTGGCGAAAGCTAGGGTACCTTTTTGGATAGGCTTATATAGGTGCTAGGGCTAATAGCCTAGTACCAACCTATGAACCTATTAACCTAAGATGAACTAACCCCTCACCTAAACACACTGTTCAAACTCAGCCTCTCCACAGGTTACGTACCCATAGAGTGTTGCACAGCAACGGTTATTCCACTCCACAAAGGTGGAGCCACAACAGACCCCGGGAACTATTGCCCTATAAGCCTGACTAGCTTGGTCTGCAAGGCTATGGAGTGCATCATCATGGAACTCATTAAAAGAGACATTGGGAACCTCCAAACACTTGACCCTACCCAGTTTGGCTTTGTTAAGAGCAGATCATGCCTCCTAAACCTGGTGGACTTTGTTGAGACAGTTACCAAGGCTATAGACGAGGGAAAGGTGGTACACACAGCCTACCTAGACCTCGCAAAGGCCTTCAACACCATTCCCCATTCTGGTATTATAGACAAGCTCACCAGCCTGAACATAAACCCCTATGTCACAAGATGGGTTGTCAACTGGCTCACGGACAGAACCCACAATGTAACAGTTGTGGGAGCTAGGTCTGACTCTAAACCGGTTACAAGTGGCGTTCCCCAGGGCTCAGTCCTAGGACCCCTCCTGTTCGGCATATACTTTTCAGAGGTACAGGCAAGCACAGGAGGACTATGGCTGACCAAGTTCGCAGATGACTGTAAATTAGGGGCTATAATTGACTCTCCGGCTGACACAGACATCCTCCAAAAGGGTCTCACTGAGACGGATACCTGATGTCAAAATCATGGCCTCAAGCTAAATGCCAAAAAGTGCATAGTCATCCTCAAAGTACCCACAAACTACCATATAGGTCATAGTCCCCTAAATACGAAAAACGTAATAAAGGGATCTGGAGACCCAAGTAGATAGTAATCTCTCCTTTGATAATCACATTGCCAAAGTGGTTAGAAAATTCTTCTATGTGGCCCACCTTATCACAAAAGGGTTCACATCCATATCAAAAGAGGTCATTGTGCCCCTCTACTCATAGCTCATCAGACCCAATCATAGAGTACAACGCCCCATTTGGGATGTATCTTACAAGACACCTGCAACAGTTGGAAAGACCACAGATGTACCTCACCAAGAGGATCACTGGCCTCAAACAGATGCCATATGCAGCTCGACTTAGAAACTCCAGCTGTACTCGGTTGCATACCGCCCCATTTGGGATGTATCTTACAAGACACCTGCAACAACTGGAAAGACCACAGATGTACCTCACCAAGAGGATCACTGGCCTCAAACAGATGCCATATGCAGCTCGACTGTAGAAACTCCAGCTGTACTCGGTTGCATACCGCCTTATCAGAGGTGATCTCTGCCTGACATACAAGGCCATGTCCAACCCAGAACTGATGGACATGTTCCATCTAAAGAAAAGCTTATCCCCTCGAGCCACATGCTCTAGGGATCTAAACCTCACCACAACAATAAATAGGACGTGCTGGAGGGATAGATTTATTTTGTGCATATATACATACATTTTGGCATAACTAATTTGCAGACATATAATAGTTATTAATTTGTTTTTGCCATAAATGTTGTACATACATTGTTTAATATGGTTTTAGTGTAATTTATAACTAATTGATTATCAATCAAGTAGTTAAGGCAGGGCAGAAATAATATAAAAGAATCTGCCTAGTAAATTATTAAAATTCTTGATACCTGAGGAGGGGGGTGAAAGCGCTTTTGACGGATATTTGGATGTATTACATGTTTACTGGTGAAGCTGAAAATAAAAGTTTTATTTCTGCACTTTGGTTTGGCGCCTGGACATCCTACTTTTTGAATTTTACCAGTTGGTGCTGTTCCTGTAAAGGAGTTTGGTGGTAGGGATAGATTTATGTCCAGAGACTTCCCATGCTTTGGAACAAGATTCCAATCTATATTAGGCAGAGCTCCTTGCTAAAACTCTTCAAGAGAAACCTTGATGAGTGGATGGGAAACAGAAAGTTTACCCCGGGATCACTTCAGTGGCTCTGCTGGACAGAGGCACAGGGAACTAATCTAAGGGGGCGGCGAAAGCAAACACATTCTGGCTAGGCTTATAAATGCCTTCCAGCAGATAGCCTAGTACCTACCTATGAACCCCCATTTAATCTAAAATTATAGTTTTACATACACATTTCATTTCTCACTCTTACTCCAAAACCCTCCCCAGATGACCTTACTACTTCTATATATATATATAGACTTCTGTTTCTTGTTTCCTACTTCCCTACCTCTACTTAATTTCTAGCCCCATTCCCAGCCATGTTTCTCCCTCTCATACTGCTTTGTACTATATCCATTTATAATCATAGTCCTCTCTAATAGTACATATCTATTCCACATTGTTTCTTTTTCTTTTCCAAAATAAACCCTCATTTCTTCTTATTTTGACTACACTATTATACTCTAACCTTAATACCCATCTATTCTGTACATTCCAGAGATGATACCAGGACAAACTACCTCATTTCTTTTACAGAATATACTTCTCTCCTTATCTAACCTCTTCCAACTTTCAGAATCCACCGTCCCTGAATCTCATACCGTCCTACAACTTCTTGTTTCCTTCTTTATTGCTACTTTACCACCGCCTGACATTTATAAAATACAAACTTAATTATGCTACTCTTCAGCTTATCTCCACCATAATTCAATATCTCGCAACATCTCTCTAACTCTGTCCCAACCACCTATCCATACTTCCTCTTTACACTCTCCGCACATTGCACGAAACCTATTTAATATTTCCCCTCACCATTATTCTAAACATAGGCTGATTAATTGCATTTCAACTCAAACCAAAATAAAATTAAGTACAAGAATCCTCTCCAAAAAACAAGTGTGCATAATTCCCCAATATACTAAAATCCTTCTAGGAGATATACAACCTAATCCTGGTTCTACCTGTCACAATGAATATAAAGATAATTCTCTCCCACACACTTCTGTAACTCAACAACAGCCAATCCCCAAAGCTGAATATATCATTTTGCTGCTATAAATGTTATAAGTATAAGAAATAAACTGGCAAATTACATGCCTAGATTACCCAACATAAGCCTGATGTTATCACTGTAACTGAAACCCAGCATAAAGGACTCCAAAGTTATACCTCCTGGCTATAATATCATCCAAAATGACTGTACAAAGAGGAAAGATGGGGGTATTGCTTTAATATTTCCCAGTACCTACCACATCTCATCTTACAGCAAACCAACACCAAAATTCAGTTTAGTAGATCTTACTGCTTTCATCAAAATAAACACTTATAAACAGATATACATTACTGTCCTTTATGTCCTCCTGGCGACAATACAGCTACACTGAAAGATATCCTACATTGGATATCCATAACATTTCCACAAGAAAAAAATAATATTACTAGGTGATGTAAATGTCAATTGGTTGGACAAAACTCTAACTCCCCTCCCTACATCTAACATGAGCCTATATGGTTTTACACAACTAATTAGAAGCCTCACACATTATAGCAAGACATCAAATTCTTTATTAGACTGGATCCTATTATCAAACCATAGCAAATACTTCACCACAGGTACAATGTCAGACTCTCTCCGTGATCATCTGCCAGTCTATATGACTAGACATCTCACGCATCCAGTTAAACAGCACATTTATAAAACAACATCTAACATTTCCAAGTTTAAACCAGAATGTTCATTATTACACTATCATCTATTAACTGGAACTTCCTAACCCCCCCCCCCCCCCCACCTTAGACAATGCTGTAATTGAATTCAATAGCCTTGCACCTCCTAGAAGGAAAAGACTGAAAACAAACAAATGCAGTTTGGCTAACCAAAAAGAGTAGAGTTCTAATGCAGGATAGAGAAAAAGCATGGAAAGAATGGGAAAAATATAAAACACCTCAACATCTTAAAAATTTTAGTTTGCTTCACAATCATACTAAAAAGGAAATAAATGAAGACAAAACATTATACTATAATAACTAAGAATAATGCTAAATGCAACTCTAAAAATTTTGGACATCCATTAAAGAAATCTTACATTCTGACGAAAAATTCAACCCAACTCTTTCCCGATAGCTCACCACTTGAAACTGCAATACAGTTCAACTCTTATTTTATAGATAGTATAGACCTCTAACTAAGGATTCCTCAACATCTAATCCCAACCCTGCCTAACAGCCAAATATCACCGCATCCACTTTCACCTTCAAACCTGTGCCCACATCCTACATAAAACTTCTCTTAAACAAACTTAAACCATGGTTTTCTTCAGCTGATGGCCCTCCAAGTGAATACCTAAAAATAGCAGCCAATAGCATTGCCTTTCCTGTCTCAATCCTTATAAACAGGTCAGTCTAGGAATCCCAAGTTCCCTATGTCTGGAAAACGTCACACATTATCTCTCTGCACAAAGGCGGAAATTCAACAGACAATAATTTTAGCAATCTTATCTCCCCTTGCCAAAACACTTGAAAAAACTATTCAAAAACAATTGCTAGACTATCTCCTGCAGAAAGAACTATCCCCTACACAACATGGCTTCCGTCCTTCCCATGCTACTGACCTTTTAACCTATACAGATACGGTCAATAAAGCTAGAGATAATGCAAACTAGTCTCTTCATTATTTCTAGACTTGTCTAAAGCCTTCAACACAGTCTGTCACAGCAAACTTCTTCAAATGTCCTCACTAGGTCTCTCTCAAAAGCTACTTGTCCAATCAATGTCAGTCAGTAAAAGGGCACTCTACACTGTCTCCTTACCTCTTGGTCATCACCAGTGAACCACAAGGCTCTGTCCTTGGTCCCCTCCTCTAACATTTTCACCAACACCCTCTATACTTCCACACAACAGGCCACTGTAATACAATATGCAGATGATTCCACTCTTCTTTGCATATCTGACAACATGGCACACCTCAAAAAAATTACTCAGGAACATTTAACAGCCACTGAAACATGGCTTTGTAACTCACAGCTCATGCTCAACCCTCAAAAGACTAAAAGTACAGTTGTGTACACTTAGCATAAATGTAGATGTTCGAGAGTATTCACTGTTGCAGCCATCACATTTGGGTTATCTGCTTGCAGTAGCCCTCAGTCGGCCTGATTATCAAAGTCTTGGGTCCTGCGTCGGTTGCTGTCTCATCTTCTATGACGCAGGTAGTCAGGGTTATAAAGCATGCAGCCGACGCCATTACATCAGTTTTTCTTGCCCCAGATGTCAGGTGCCCCCTAATGGGAAGCTTATATATATATATATATATATATATATATATATATATATATATATATATATATATATATATGTACACACACCAAAAAGCTTTTAAGCATACTAAAGGAGAGTAGAGGAGTAGAGGTATAGCCAAAAGAAGTCAGGGGGCTGGAGGGAGGGTAACCAGGACTGCAACAGTGAATACACTTGAACATCTACATTTATGGTAAGTGTACACAACTGTACTATATTCTTCATGTTTCACTGTTGCAGTCATCACATTTGGGTAGATTCCCAAAGCTAAGGATGGGAGGAGGAATTTAGATAGCATTAGGACCAGCTATAAGGCCCTGCAAGACTGCAGTGGCAAAGCCAGCTCTGGATTTAGAGAAAATTGGCAAATGGTAATGCTTGGTGAAAGTATGTACAGAGTTCCAGGTAGCAGCTTCTAGGATGTCCCTGGTAGGGATGCCTCTGAGAAAGGCTGTAGAGGTAGATGCTGCCCTGGTGGAGTGAGGTCTGATCCCCAGGGGGATAGGTTTTCCATGGTGCTGATAGCAGAAATGAATGCAATGGCTTATCCATTTAGAAATGGTTTGCTTTCAAATAGCCTTTCCCTCTGCCCCTGCAGCAAATGCCACCAGTAGTTGTTCAGATTTCCTTTTAGGTTTCGTTCTGTCCAAGTAGAATATAAGTTGTCTGTGCACATCTATGGAATGCAGTATCCATTCCACTTTATTCTGTGGATTGGGAAAAAAGGTTGGCAAATGAATGGACTGATTAAGAGCCACATTGGATACCACCTTGGGCATGAAGGATGGATTGGTTCTGAGGGACACCCTGTCCATATGAAAGATAATGAAAGGCTCCACTACCATAAGGGCCTGTAATTCAGCTACTCTTCTAGCTGAAGTGATTGCTAAAAGGAAAGCTGTTTTCCAAGAAAGAAATTTTAAGTCTGCAGTAGCAGCTGGCTCGAAAGGAAGTAGAGTGTGTTTCTTCAAGACAAAGTTAAGGTCCCAGGCTGGGGTTGGAGCTCTCCTGGATGGTCTCAAAATGTTGGCCCCTCTGAGGAACTGCTTGAGCAGTGGATGAGAGAAGAGGGAAGGTTCTGTGTTATAATGAGCTGAAATGGCTGAGGCGTGGATTTTAATGGAGGAAAAAGACATGCCCTTGTGAAGCATCTCAGTAAAATCTGAGGTAAATTGGGCGCTGCTGTGCTCATCCCTTGAGATTGGTTCCAGGCACAGAATCTTTTCCATTTTTCAGCATAAGATTTTCTAGTACTAAGCCTCCTTGCCTCTAAAATGATATCCATCACAGGTTTGCTGTGGAATAGTAAAGTAGATATTAAGTAATTAACCAGGCTGCAAGGTTCATTGTTGGAAGCCGAGGGTGCAGAATCTGGTTCTCCTGCTGAGACAGCAGGGAAGGATTCTGAGGCAGGTGCCATGGAGATAACGGTGACACACTGTGCAGGAGGGGGTACCAGTGTTGGCGCGGCCAGTCTGGAGCAATCAAAATCATTCTTGGTTTGTCCTGTTTGATTTTTAGTAGTACTTTGGAGAGCAGAGGCAGAGGGGGGAAGGCATAGACTGATAGGATTTTCCAGCTGAAGGACACATCATCCACTTTCCAGGCTTGTTTGTGGGGAGTCCTTGTGCAAAATTTGTCCAATTGGTAGTTCTGGGGAGAGGCAAACAGGTCTATATCTGGGCTCCCCCATTTGCTTGTCAATGTGTTGAAAATCCTTGGTTCCAGTTTCCACTCGTGTGGGCCCATGAGGTTTCTGCTTAGTCCGTCTGCCAGTGTATTTAATTTTCCTGGCAGGAAATGAGCTTGTAGGTGCACTTGGTAGCTCAAGGCTGTGTTCCACAATGCTATGGCTAGTCTGCAGAGGGGGTAAGAATGTGTACCTCCATGCTTGTTTATGTACCACATAACAGTGGTGTTGTCCGTCTTTACCATTAGTTGTCCTGGAAGAATGTGGTCCTTGAAGGCTGTCAGAGCATTCTGTACAGCTTACATTTCTTTTTGATTGATATGCAGGTGCATTTGACTTTAGTTCCATTTGACCTGAATGCACTTCCCTGCCAGGTGAGCCCCCCCATGCATAGTCTGATGCATCTGTTGTTAGGATTTGGGCGGCAGTGGGTGGTGTGAAAGGTAGTCCCTTGTTTTGGTGGCAGGCCTCTGCCCACCAAAGGAACTCTAGGTGTTGGCAAGGTATGACAGGAATCATCGTTTCTAGGTCTTGAAAATGTTGACAACACAGGCTTTTAAGATACCACTGTAGTTTCCTCACATGCAGTCTTGAATATGGAATTAGAAGAATGCAGGAGGCCATGAACCCTAAGGCTTGCAGTATTTGTCTTGCAGATAGCAGGGTTTTTGTGGTCACGTGTTTGAAGAAGTAGGTTGTCAAATTAATTTGCTTTTCTAGCGTGAGGTAAGCCATCTGGGAAGTTGTATTCAAGCTTGCTCACAGGAATATAACTTGTTGACAGGGTACCAGGTGTGATTTCATTTCGTTTATGGTGTACCCCAGACAAGTTAGAACCCTTTTTACAAAGGCCAGATGATTCAAAATTATGTCCTGGCTTTCTGCCTGAATTAGGCAATCGTCCAGGTATGGGTATATTTGAATATTTCTTTGCCTGCAAAATGCAATAGCTGGAGCTAGGCACTTTGTGAATACCCTGGGCACAGATAAGCCAAAGGGCAGTGCAGAGAACTGCGTGTAGCCTGCTTTGAAGCGGAGGTATCTTCTGCAAGATTCCCTGATTGGGATGTGCAGGTATGCGTCTTTTAAATCTAGTGTTGCCAACCAGGCATCTTTGCCTAACATAGGAAGTAATTGGTGAAGAGTCAGCATCTTGAATTTTGGAATCTGCAAAAAGGTGTTTAGAGTAGACAGGTCCAGGATAGAATGCCATGAATTGTCTTTTCTGGGTACCAGGAAAAGTCTCGAGTAGAAACCTTGTACCTTTTCCTCGTCTGGTACCAGATGAATAGCCCCCATGCTTAAGAGAGAAAGTACTTGTTTTTGGGCCTCTGCCCACTGATTTGGGGGTAGGTCCGGCCACCCACTTGGTGTTGGCAACGTGTGGAAGTGAAATCTGTATCCCTGGGACACTATATTTAAAACCCATTTGTCCTGGGTAATGAGTTCCCAATTCTTTGCATGAAGAGCAATCTTTTCCCCCAAAGAGGCAGTCAGTTGATAAGTGCTTGCAAATTTTAAAAGAAAGTCATTGAGACAGTTTACCATATGGGGGAGTCTTATTATTCCCAGCCTTGGAAGTGGAGGCCCCCCACTGCTTGGTTCTGTGAGTCCCCTGGGACTGAAATCTGGGATTTTTGCTGTGTCTGGGTTTGGCTTGAGAAGACCTGGAAGGGGCTGGAAAGGACCAATTCTTAGAGGGCCAGTGCCTGCTAAATCTAGGAGGCTGAACTTGTAAAAAATCTTTAATAGTTTGCACAGATTTAGCTTTATCTTCCATCTTTTTAAGAACTTCCTCAGCCTTGTTGCCAAACAGGCAGTCCTGATTTAAAGGAGCATCCAACAATTTAGCCTTAACATGATCAGGAAAAGATTGCCCCTTAAGCCAAGCATGCCTTCTGTGCACAGACCCAGTAACAGCAGCCCTGCAGCCTCTAGTGAATCAAAACCACATTGCAAAGTATGTTTTCCAACTTGTTCAGCAGAATGCATTAAATCCTGCAATTCTTTACTTTCCACACAGTCAGAAATCAACATCATTTTCTGTTTAAGCAGTCCAATAACATGTTGCTGATATTTTAACATAAGAAACTGGCAGTTTAAAGCCCCAATGGCCAAGGTTGCAGAAGTGTAAACCTTCTTACCTCATCTATCCATCGCCCTGGAGTCTCTATCAGAAGGGGTA
This sequence comes from Protopterus annectens, assembly GCF_019279795.1. NCBI lineage: Eukaryota > Metazoa > Chordata > Ceratodontiformes > Protopteridae > Protopterus > Protopterus annectens. The sequence continues at coordinate 334,956,173 of NC_056747.1, read as the reverse complement.
GGATTTTTAGCAGGAGAAGCCTTAATGCCTTGGGCCCCTATGGAATAGTCTCTGGATCTGCAATAGGATTTTTGAAAAGGGACTCAGGGACCCTGTAGTATCTGTCAGGTTTTCTGGGAGCAGGAGGCAGGGAATCAGGGGCCAAACTAGATTCCGAAAAAGCATCATCAACAATGTCTAGTACAGGAGGGATAGATAAAGGACTATGCTGCGGTAGGAGAAGGAAATCCTTATGGCTCTTTTTTGAATCAGAAAAATATTGGCTTTCCCAGTGGAAATGCTCTCTTAGAGTATGTAAGGTTTCCCCAAAAGAAAAATCCTCAGGAGGGGAAACAGAGGGAATAGAGTCCACTGCATCAGAATCCTCATAAGTAGGTAAGGGCAAATCCAGATCATCAGAAGAGTCAGAAAAAACAGAATCCTGATCAGAAGATTCATAATCAACCTCAGTCCTAGGCGTCTTAGAAGGAGGTGTTGGCTACCCTTGATTAGAGTTATTAGATCTTCAGCCATTCTTATCATTTGTTTTTTAGGCCTAGAGGCCTGAGCATGTGGCCTGGGCGTCGGTTTTTTAGAAATGGATCGAGATTTAGGCCTAAGTAATGAAGGAGGCATCAATTTAATATACAAGTCCGTAGACCTGAATACACCCCTCAGAAGCCGGTGCCTGCACAGCGGCTCCGGACCCATCAAAGGTAGAGACATCCGTGGGTTCCATAGTTGAAGCATCTCGCGACATACCGGACTCCGAATGGGTCTCAGTAGAGGCCTGCGAATCAGAAGTAGAGGGTATCAGGGGCTGAGAAAGCGTCTCACAGAGGGAGACTGAATCCCAGAAGCTGAGACCAAGGACAGATCTGTACCTGTCTGAGTCAACGGGGGAGTTGGATCCGAGACTCTTAGTGGAATGGCCTTCTCCGAAAACCTCAAAGTCGATGCCATCCGCTCAGATCAGGCACTGACGCTATGGGTCCGAGACCTGGATGGCTCTGAGCTAGTCACAGCTGAACCACTCAGGGCAGTGGTTGGCACTGAGGTACCTAGTAACATCGGCACCGACCCCTTGGCGTCTCTGACCTAAGTACTCCAAAACTGGAGGTCGGATCGGAGAAGGAGTAATGGGAAGAACGGTGGACGGTATGTTCCCAGCCCCAGACGGGGAAGGAGCAGGCAAGACTCCCATCTGGATCTGGGTCCGGATGAATTTCTGCATCATCCTGTCCACCTCCGCTTCAGAAAGACTGCGGGTTTACCAGATGGAAGAAGCCACGGACAAGCTTGGAAAGCTGCCAGAGAAAGGCCGATGGAGGGGATCGGCCCAGAGAGACCTCCAGCTCCAGGGAAAAGCAGGATAAATGAAGCCGAGTTGAGCCTGAGCTGGGAGCCAGGCGAGACTTAGCAGGTGGCTAGGCCGAGGAAGTGCGGTGGGAAGACCGCTTCCTGGGCCTATCCTACTCTTTGTGTCTGTGATTATCCCCATCCCCAGTCCTCTTGGTGGGAGGTTGAGTTCCAGAGGCTGGGCAGAGGAAGAAGCAGAAGTGGACACAGAGGCCTCTGAGGAAAGTGGAGGATCAGCTTGTTCCTCCTGTCGATCAATGCATGGGGGTTGAAGCCCACGCAGATCGAATAGGAAATGTCTAAGTGAGGGACTCCCAGACAAACAACACACACAGTGTGGTCATCAGAAGGGGGAAGCTTATGGCCACACACTGTGCATTTCTGAAGCCCTGGTTTGGGGGTCTCAGCCATGGAAATGGACCACACTAGCATGCAGGGAGAAGGAAAGGAAAAGGGAGCCTTTTCTTTTCTTTTTTTTTTTTTTTTTTTTTTTTTTTTTATACCGGATCCGATGCATGAGCAAGAGAAGGGTAGGGGATAGAATTAAAGATTAAGGACTAAAAGAGTTAGAAAGAGAAGGAGAAAGCTAGAAAAAAAAAGTTTAAATTCACTCACCAGGAACCTGGAGCAACAGACCATGATGCTGACTGGACGTGCGGCAAACGAGACCTGGGGGTGGAAGGAGACAGGGGGATTATGGGTAGGGGAGGAGCTTGGCTCCGATGCTCGAAAATGCGGCCTGTATTCCCCACAGGTTGAAGATCAAATGAAAACAACTTCAGGTCTAGCTTTTGTCCAGCCTTTCTTCTCTTGTTATACTGTAAAGTTTACCGACTAACTGGCAACTGGCTTAGGAGAAGCATCGTTGGTAGTTTTGTAACTCGGTGGCCTGTCTCTGTCTTTATCTTTGCGTTTTTTCAGAATCCCAGTAGTCAGATGGTTAACCAACGACATTTTTGGATAATTAAACCGAGAACCGAAACATTTAGAGGCGAAAACATACCGACGACGGATACTGCGCTGATTAAATAAAGCACAAAACTGACAGCAAGGTACGTCATGGTCAGGGCTTAGGCAAGGAATACAATACGAATTAAAATATTTATGAGGTATTTGCTTTCCACAAGTAATGCAATTATTAACTTTTACTGACATCGGCAAGAAAAAGTTTCCTCAATGGGGTACTTAGCTTTAGTTGAAGACTTCGGTTCTGAAACTCGAAAACGAAAATTTCAGGAGTCTGCCGACCGGAATTACGAACTGCTTCTGCTTCAGGCACCGCACGGAAAGAAAGACTGATGTAATGGCGTCGGCTGCATGTTTTATACCCCTGATGATCTGACATCATGGAAGAAAGGACAGCAACCAACGCAGGACCCAAGACTTTGTTAATCAGGCCGACTGAGGGCAACCTGCAAGCAGACAACCCAAATGTAATGACTGCAACAGTGAAACACAAAGAACATCAATGCTGCTTGTCAGAATGCACACTTAGAATCTTATCAGAGCTCTTGGGGATGAGCTCCATCGTGTTGGGTTCCTTCTATGCTCGAGATGTTATCAAATCCACCAGTGGATCAGCGGGAGGGGACACCCAGGAGGTAGAGGGTCCTGCACCAAATGCCATCAGGAACACAGACTCATTTGGGTTGGGTTTTTGGGCAGACTACCTCCCACACTAGGATTTCCATAATGGGGGGAACCCACCTTTTCCTCTAACTCGAGTGTCTTCTGTAAAGGACTTTGGTGGGGAGTCCAAGTGCCTGTTTTTACACGTACGTTTCTCAGGAAGCTCCTCGGGGAGGAGGGGTCGGGAGGACTTGGAAGCTTCTGGCCATTCCCGTGGGGGAACTCCCTCGGGCAGAGAGGCAACAGGCTGTCCCTAAGGGGGCAAGATGGCGGTATCCGGCCCAGAAAGAGAGGGAGCCAAGACGGACTCTGAGGATGATAACGTCAAGGGTCTCAAGAGAGCCAAGAGAACCCTATCCACTACATTAAAAGCAGAAGGAGACTGAATCCCAGAAGCTGAGACCAAGGACGGATCTGTACCTGTCTGAGTCAACGGGGGAGTTGGATCCGAGACTCTTAGTGGAATGGCCTTCTCCGAAAACCTCAAAGTCGATGCCATCTGCTCAGATCAAGCACTGAGGCTATGGGTCAGAGACCTGGATGGCTCTGAGCTAGTCAGAGCTGAACCACGCAGGGAAGTGGTTGGCACTGAGGTACCTAGTACCATCGGCACCGATCCCTTGACGTCTCTGACCTAAGTACTCCAAAACTGAAGGTCGGATCGGAGAAGGAGTAATAGGAAGAACGGTGGACGGTATGTTCCCAGCCCCAGACGGGGAAGGAGCAGGCAAGACTCCCATCTGGATCTGGGTCAGGATGAATTTCTGCATCATCCTGTCCACCTCCGCTTCAGAAAGACTGCGGGTTTACCAGATGGAAGAAGCCACGGAAAAGCCTGGAAAGCTGCCAGAGAAAGGCCGATGGAGGGGATCAGCCCCGAGAGACCACCAGCTCCGGGGAAAAGAGGAAAGGTGAGCCCGAGCTGGGAGCCAGGCGAGACTTAGCAGGTGGCTCGGCCGAGGAAGTGCGGTTAGAAGACCGCTTCCTGGGCCTATCCTGCTCTTTGTATCTGTGATTCTCCCCATCCCCGGTCCTCTGGGTGGGAGGTTGAGTCCCAGAGGCTGGGCAGAGGAAGAAGCAGAAGTGGACGCAGAGGCCTCTGAGGAAAGTGGAGGATCAGCTTGTTCCTCCTTTCGATCAATGCATGGGGGTTGAAGCCCACGCAGATCGAATAGGAGATGTCTAAGTGAGGGACTCCCAGACAAACAACACACAGAGTGTGGTCATCAGAAGGGGGAAGCTTATGGCCACACACTGTGTATTTCTGAAGCCCTGGTTTGGGGGTCTCAGCCATGGAAATGGACCACACTAGCATACACACACACATTTAGCGACAGGGAGAAGGAAAGGAAAGCAAGGAAAAGGGAGCCTTTTCTTTTCTTTTTTTTTTAATACCGGATCCGATGCATGAGCGAGAGAAGGGTAGGGGATAGAATTAAAGATTAAGGACTAAAAGAGTTAGAAAGAGAAGGAGAAAGCTAGAAAAAAACATGTTTAAATTCACTCACCAGGAACCTAGAGCAACAGACCATGATGCTGACTGGACGTGCGGCAAATGAGACCTGGGGGTGGAAGGAGACAGGGGGATTATGGGTAGCGGAGGAGCTTGGATCCGATGCTCGAAAATGCGGCCTGTATTCCCCACAGGTTGAGGATCAAATGAAAACAACTTCAGGTCTAGCTTTTGTCCAGCCTTTCTTCTCTTGTTATACTGTAAAGTCTACCGACTAACTTGTAAACTGGCTTAGGAGAAGCGTCGTCAGTAGTTTTGGAACTCGGTGGCCTGTCTCTGTCTTTATCTTTGCGGTTTTTCAGAATCCCGGTAGTCAGATGGTTAACCGACGACATTTCTGGATAATTAAACTGAGAACCGAAACATTTAGAGGCGAAAATATACCGACGATGGATACTGCACTGATTAAATAAAGCACAAAACTGACAGCAAGGTACGTTGTGGTCAGGGCTTAGGCAAGGAATACAATACGAATGAAAATCTTTATGAGGTATTTGCTTTCCACAAGTAATGCAATTATTAACTTTTACTGACATCAGTAAGGAGCAAGAAAAAGTTTCCTCAACGGGGTACTTAGCTTTAGTTGAAGACTTTGGTTCTGAAACTCGAAAATGAAAATTTCAGGAGTCTGCCGACCGACACTTGCGAACTGCTTCTGCTTCGGGCACCGCACGGAAAGAAAGACTGATGTAATGGCGTCGGCTGCATGTTTTATACCCCTGATGATCTGACGTCATGGAAGAAAGGACAGCAACCAACGCAGGACCCAAGACTTTGTTAATCAGGCCGACTGAGGGAAACCTGCAAGCAGATAACACAAATGTAATGACTGCAAAAGTGAAACACTAAGAACATCAATGCTGCTTGTCAGAATGCACACTTAGAATCTTATCAGAGCTCTTGGGGATGGGCTCCATCGTGTTGGGTTCCTTCTATGCTCGAGATGTTATCAAATCCACCAGTGGATCAGCGGGAGAGGACACCCAGGAGGTAGAGGGTCCTGCACCAAATGCCATCAGGAACACAGACTCATTTGGGTTGAGTTTTTGGTCAGACTACCTCCCCCACTAGGATTTCCATAATGGGGGGAACCCACCTTTTCCTCTAACTCGGGTGTCTTCTGTTAAGGACTTTGGTGGGGAGTCCAAGTGCCTCTTTTTACACGTATGTTTCTCAGTAAGCTCCTAGGGGAGGAGGGGTCGGGGGGACTTGGAAGCTTCTGGCTATTCCCGTGGGGGAACTCCCTTGGGCAGAGAGGCAACAGGCTGTCCCTAAGGGAGCAAGATGGTGGTATCCGGCACAGAAAGAGAGGGAGCCAAGACGGACTCTGAGGATGATAACATCAAGGGTCTCGAGAGAGCCAAGAGAACCCTATCCACCACATTAAAAGCAGAGGGAGACTGAATCCCAGAAGTTGAGACCAAGGACGGATCTGTACCTGTTTGAGTCAACGGGGGAGTTGGATCAGAGACTCTTAGTGGAATGGCCTTCTCCGAAAACCTCAAAGTCGATGCCATCCGCTCAGATCACGCACCGAGGCTATGGGTCCGAGACCTGGATGGCTCTGAGCTAGTCAGAGCTGAACCACTCAGGGCAGTGGTTGGCACTGAGGTACCTAGTATCATCGGCACCGACCCCTTGACATCTCTGACCCAAGTACTCCAAAACTGGAGGTCGGATCGGAGAAGGAGTAATCGGAAGAACAGTGGACGGTATGTTCCCAGCCCCAGACGGGGAAGGAGCAGGCAAGACTCCCATCTGATCTGGGTCCAGATGAATTTCTGCATCATCCTGTCCACCTCCGCTTCAGAAAGACTGCGGGTTTACCAGATGGAAGAAGCCACGGACAAGCCCGGAAAGTTGCCAGAGAAAGGCCGTTGGAGGGGATCGGCCTCAAGAGACCTCCAGCTCCGGGGAAAAGCGGGGTAAATGAAGCAGAGGTGAGCCCGAGCTGGGAGCCAGGCGAGACTTAGCAGGTGGCTCGGCTGAGGAAGTGCAGTTGGAAGACTGCTTCCTGGGCCTAGCCTGCTCTTTGTGTCTGTGATTCTCCCCATCCCCGGTCCTCTTGGTGGGAAGTTGAGTTCCAGAGGCTGGGCAGAGGAAGAAGCAGAAGTGGACGCAGAGGCCTCTGAGGAAAGTGGAGGATCAGTTTGTTCCTCCTGTCGATCAATGCATGGGGGTTGAAGCCCACGCAGATGGAATAGGAGATGTCTAAGTGAGGGACTCCCAGACAAATAACACACAGAGTGTGGTCATCAGAAGGGGGAAGCTTATGGCCACACACTGTGCATTTCTGAAGCCCTGGTTTGGGGGTCTCAGCCATGGAAATGGACCACACTAGCATGCGCACACACACTTAAGAGACAGGGAGAAGGAAAGGAAAGCAAGGAAAAGGGAGCCTTTTCTTTTCTTTCTTTCTTTTTTTTTTTTAAATACCGGATCCAATGCATGAGCGAGAGAAGGGTAGGGGATAGAATTAAAGATTAAGGACTAAAAGAGTTAGAAAGAGAAGGAGAAAGCTAGAAAAAAAATGTTTAACTTCACTCACCAGGAACCTGGAGCAACAGACCATGATGCTGACTGGACGTGCGGCAAACGAGACCTGGGGGTGGAAGACAGGGGGATTATGGGTAGGGGAGGAGCTTGGATCCGATGCTCGAAAATGCGGCCTATATTCCCCACAGGTTGAAGATCAAATGAAAACAACTTCAGGTCTAGCTTTTGTCCAGCCTTTCTTCTCTTGTTATACTGTAAAGTCTACAGTTCTTTCAACTAAAAAAGTACTTGTTTACTTTAATATCTTTGTCACATAGGTAGGTACTAGGCTATTGGCCCTAGGGCCTATACAAGCCTAGCCAAAAAAGGTACCCTGGCTTTCGCCACCCAAGAAAATTATTTTCCTGTGCCCGTCAAGCAGAACCACAGAAGTGATCCTCGGGGTGAATTTCTTATTACCCATCCAATCATCAAGATTTTTCTTGAAGAGTGCTAATGAGGAGCTCTGTTTGACCTGGACAGGTAGTCTGTTCCAGAGTATGGGAAGTCTCTGGGACAGGAATATATCCCTCCAACATGTTCTGTTTATTGTGGTGACTAGGTTTAGGTCCCTAGAGCGTGTAGCTCAGAGGGATTGGGATTTATTTAAGTGGAGCATGTCCAACAGCTCTGGGTCCGACATAGCTTTGTATGTTAGGCAGAGATCGCCTCTGAGTAGGCGATATGCGACGGAGTAAAGCTGGAGTATTTTGAGTCGGTCTGTGTAGGGCATCTGTTTAAGGCCAGTAATCCTCTTTGTGAGGTATTTCTGCAGCCTTTCCAGTTGTCTTGTGAGGTACATACCAAAAGGGGCGTTGTACTCTATAATGGGTCTAATGAGTGATGAGTACAGGGAAACAATGACCTCTTTTTTTTGGATGAGAACCCTTTTGTGATGAGGTGTGCCATGTAGAAGGATTTCCTGACCACTGTGGCGATGTTATTATCAAAGGAGAGACTACTGTCCACCTGTGTATCCCAAGGTCTCTTATAGGTTCATAGGTTCATACTAGGCTATCTGCCCTAGGGCATTTATAAGCCTAGCCTGAGTGTGTGTGGCTTTCGCCACCCCTTGGAATGAGAATACTATGCCCATTTAGGGTTTAGTTTACTGTGCCTCTGTCTAGTAGTGACACAGAAGTGACCCCCGGGTTAAACCTACGATCTCCCATCCACTCGTCAAGATTTTTCTTGAAGAGAGTCAGTGAGGGGCTCTGCCTAACATGGACTGGGATTTTGTTCCAGAGTGTAGGGAGCATTTGGGTTATGAATCTGTCCCTCCAGCACGTCCCATTTATTTCTGTGTTGAGGTTCAAATCTCTCGCTCTCGTGGCTCTGGTGGATTTGGATTTTCTGAGGTGGAGCATGTCCATTAATTTCGGATTGGACATGGCCTTGTACGTCAGACATAGATCGCCTCTGAGCAGGCGGTATGCGACTGAATAGAGCTGGAGTTTCTTCAGCCGGGCAGCATATGACATATGTTTGAGACCCGTGATCCTCTTGGTGAGGTACTTTTGGAGTCTTTCTAACTGCTGCAGGTGCCGGGTAAGGTACATCCCAAATGGGGCATTGTACTCAATTATGGGCCTGATAAGGGAAGAGTACAGGGGCACAATGACCTCTCTTGATCTAGATGTGAATCCTTCCATGATAAGTTGGGTAATATAGAAGGTCTTCCTAACCACCTTGGCAACATGAGTGTCAAATGAGAGGTTACTGTCAACTTGGGTCCCTAGGTCCCTGATTACTTCTTCCGTACTTAATGGATTACCACCTATGTGGTAATTTGTGGGTACTTTGTTTTTCCCAAAGGGTATGACTATACATTTTTTGGCGTTCAGTTTAAGGCCATGGCTCTGGCACCAGTTATCCATTTCTATGAGGCCTTTCTGAAGGATGCTTGTGTCCACTGGAGTATCAATTATGGCGCCCAGTTTGCAGTCATCTGCGAACTTTGTTAGCCACAATCCTCCTATGTTTGCTTGCACCTCGGAAAAATAAATGCCGAACAAGAGGGGTCCCAGGATTGAGCCCTGTGGGACACCACTTCTGACTGGCTTAGAGTCTGACATGGCTCCAGCAATTCTGACCTTGTGGGTTCTGTCCTTGAGCCAGTCTGCAACCCATCTTATGACATATGGGTTTACGTTTAAGCTGGTGAGCTTGTCTATGATGCCCGAGTGGGGTATTGTGTCGAAGGCTTTTGCAAGATCAAGGTAGGCTGTGTGAACTGCCTTACCCTCATCAATGGCCTTAGTGACTGTTTCAAAAAAGTCGACCAGGTTCAAAAGGCAGGATCTGCCCTTGACAAAGCCGAATTGGGTAGGATCCAGTGTCTGTAGGTCCCCAATGTCTTTGTTTATGAGTTCCATAATGATCCTCTCCACAGCTTTGCAGACCAGGCTCGTCAAGCTTATGGGGCGGTAATTTCCAGGGTCCGTAGAAGCACCTCCTTTGTGGAGTGGGACCACTGTTGCTGTACGCCATTCTTTGGGTACGCATCCTGTAGTAAGGCTAAGATTAAACAGCAGCCTTATGTGCGGGTTTAGTTCCTCTTGGAGTTCATGTAGCACACAACCCGGGATACCGTCTGGTCCCATTGATGCTGTGTTTTTAGCTTTGGAGAGGGCGGCTCTCACCTGGGCATCTGAGATGTCAGGGAGGCTACACTCTGCTGGGATAGATATTTCTCCTTTTGGGGGGAAGGGGGGAGAGAAATTTGCATTGAACCTGTCTGCCAGTATGTTGGCAATGTCTGTGGATTCAGTGTATTTTTTGTCATTTTGGACTAACTCTGAGCATATCTGGGAGTTTCCACCCAGGTTTCTAACATAACTAAAGAAGGGCTTGTGATTGTCTTTAGTGTCTTTTGTGATTTTTCTCTCGAAGTTGGCCTTGGATGATTTTATGAGTGATTGTAGTTTTTTGCTAGTACTGATCAGAGATGCCTTCCCTTTTGGGGATTTTGCTCTGTCATGTAGTAGCTTCCTCCTCCTGTTGTAAAGCTTGTTTATGGCTGGGGTCCACCAGACAGGACGCCTGCCTTTGGGGGAATGGGTCTTGGTTTTATTTGGGATTGCATGATCCATGCATACTTGAAGGTGTCCTTAGAAAGCATTTATAAAGGATTCAGCGGTGTGGGCTGTGGTTTTCACTGGCCCAGGGGCCTTGAAGGATACCACTTCAGTCTTAAGAAGTGTGAAGTCAGCTTTTGAGAAATTCTTCACTGTGGTCTTTTGTGCTGGGGGGGGGCGGGATGTGGATTTCCAGTGAGATTAATTTATGGTCTGATCTCACCAATGAGGGGTATACTTCCGGTGTGGAGCATTGTGTCCCCATGTTTATGATGATCAGGTCTAGTATATTATCTCCTCTTGTGGGAGTGGTGACTAGTTGTTCCATCGCATTTGAGTTTATGAATTCTAGGAACCTTTGGGCTAGGGTGTTGGGGCTTGAGTAATGCTCCCAGTCTATGTTTGGGTAGATGAAGTCTCCCAATATGATGGTATTTGGAGAGACATTCATACTCTCCAGTGTCTTCAGGAAGGCTGAGTGGAATTCCTGAGTTTGAGAGGGTGGTCTGTAGCATGCTACAAATCTGTAGGGCAGTTTTGCCTACGGCTAGTTGCACCTGAACAGTCTCCGATGCTTCGTGCGTTGCCACTAACCTGGAGGTGTATGTATCTTTGATGAATATAGATACTCCCCATCCTTTTGTGATTTGGTCCAAGTTTTGAGGCCGAAAAGCATGATATGAGGTATAACCTGGTAGTGCTGGGGTGCTCTCAGGAGCCTTGAACCAGGTTTCAGTCACTGCACAGACATTGATGTTCTCCATACTGAGGAGGGCTTCGAGAGCGTGCATCTTGAGGTTTAGACTTCTGGCGTTGAGCAGCATTACCCTTAGTTTTTTTCCACTTGTGTTTTCTAGGGAGGTGGGTTTGTCTTTTGAGCCTTGCCTAAAAAAGGCACTATGGGGTGGCAAGAGCCTTGGCCAATATCCGGAAGCCCAGGGTGACAGGTGCAAGCCATCCCTTGAAGCAGCGTGGCTTGTCAAGCATGTCATCCCAAGCAGACAGACATTGGATCCCCTTAGAATGACACCAGTAATTGAGCCAATTGTTAAAGCTGATCATTTTGTCTTTGTACTGTGGCATCATTCTTGGTGAGGGTAAGATGCTGCTCAGGGTCAGGGTCATACCGGCCTGGGCTACATAATCAGAGAGCTCCTCTATGTCTCTTTTCATGTAGTCCAGGGAGGTACGTCTCAGGTCATTCACACCGGCATGGAGAATGACTGAGTCATATTTGTACTTGCTTTGGAGTGACCTAAGTGCTTGTGTTATGTGGTGGATTCTAGCGCCCGACAGGCAGCTTACTGTAACCTTTTCCTTGTTCAGTCTGGTGAGCGGGACGTCAGTGTGTCTGACTATGGAGTCACCTATTACAAGTGTATCAGGCATGTTGTTTGGCCTTAAGGGCTGTGACTGTTTGGCACACTGACTTTGTGAACCATGTGTTGCATGTGCTGTGTTTTGAGGTAGTGGTTGCTTGGATGTCTGCTTTGGAGGCCTCTGTTGCTTTGGTAGATTTTTAATTAGAGCCTCCGAGTATGTTTTTGTGTGTTTATGTGTTTGGTTTGCAGTTGTGATAGGTCTATGTAAGACTGGGTTTGTGGTGAGTGTGGTTTCCTTCTCCTCCCGACTGGTTTTGCCAGTACTGAGTCGAGAGAGCTCAGCCTCCAGTTTGGCTATATAGTTGCATCTCTCACATATATTTGTATTTGTTGGGAGGAGGAGAGGGTTTGTCTGTGTACATGAGGCTGTTGTAACATTGCCTCAAGATTCCCAGATTCACCAGCTGAACTGGAGAGGATGCCAGTAATTGGCCCCTCGACATGCTAGAAAAGTGTAAGGGATTGCTGTGTAACTGAGTCAGAAAGGACCTATACGGTAATGGGTATTCAAGGGGATTATAGGTGGATGTAGTGCTTTCTTTTTGTTTAAGAGTGCTTTACCTGTGTATAAATGCTTTAGGAGCAAGTGCTGGGCTTTTTAGATAGAGAATAGACTGTTTAGAGTGAAAGTAGAGCAGTTCTAATGGAAAAACTGAAGAGCAGACTTTGTGGAGCCAGAAATAGTTTAAACTAGATTAACCGGCGCTGCCCGATGCTTCAAAGAGCTAGAAATGGCTCAAAATGACCAATTACTACAAGATTCTTGTGCTGAGGTCACTCCTTCAGGGACAGATAGGCTGCTCAAGGCTCCCCACTCCCACTGGTGAGCAAAGAAACTTCCTTCTATCCCAAGTAAGGTAATGGGCAACACAGGAACTATCCCAAAGTCCAGAATACTTTTTCAGCAAGAAAGGAAGGTCGCACTTTCGGTGTTAAGTAGACTACTGCCTAGGTGGTAGTTCATGGGTACAGAGTTTTTACCAAAGGGGATGGACAATGCACTTTTTGGCATTGAGCTTGAGACCATGGCTTTGACACTAGGCATCTGTCTCAGTGAGCCCCTTTTGTAGCATGCCCACATCGTTAGGAGTTTCGATTATGGCTCCTAGTCTGCAGTCATCTGCAAATTTAGCTAGCCAAAGACCTTCTGTGTTAGCCTGTACTTCAGAGAAATAGATACCAAACAGGAGAGGACCCAGGATTGAACCCTGTGGTACTCCACTTGTCACTGGTCTGAAGTCTGATTTTTGAGTCTGTTACTTTCACAGTGTGGGTTAAGTCAGTAAGCCAGTTGGCAACCCATCTTGTGACATAGGGATTTATACCTAGTTTAGTGAGTTTATCTATAATTCCAGAGTGGGGGATGGTGTCAAATGCCTTAGCGAGATCTAGATAGGCTGTGTGAACCACCTTACCCTCATCTATGGCTTTGGTGACTACTTCAAAGAAGTCAATCAGGTTTAGGAGACATGATCTGCCTTTTACAAACCCGAACTGGGTAGGGTCCAGAGTTTGGAGATTACCAATGTCTTTGTTTATGAGTTCCATGATGATACGTTCCATGGCCTTGCAGACCAGGCTTGTCAGGCTAATGGGGTGGTAGTTCCCGGGGTTCTTCGTAGCTCCCCCTTTGTGGAGTGGGATAATCGTTGAGGTGCACCATTCAGTGGGCACAAAGCCTGAGGTGACGCTATGATTGAACATGGTACTTAGGTAGGGTGCCAGTTCATTCTGTAGTTCGTGTAGAATGCAGCCTGGGATATTGTCAGGTCCCATGGATGCTGTGTTCTTGGCTTTGGAGAGTGTGTTTTTTACCTGTGCTGCCGTGATTACAGGAACTTTGCATTCTTCCGGTATAGAGATGGGCCCTCTAGGGGGTGAGAGGGGGATATAGTTAGCACTGAACCTATCTGCCAGGATGTTGTCAATATCAGTTGGCTCTGTATATTTAGTGCCATTGTCTATCAGGTTTAGGAGACATGATCTGCCTTTTACAAACCTGAACTGTGTGGAGTCCAGAGTTTGGAGATCTCCAATGTCTTTGTTTATGAGTTCCATGATGATACGTTCCATGGCTTTGCAGACCAGGCTCGTCAGACTAATGGAGTGGTATTTCCTGGGGTCTGTTGTGCCCACCCCCCCCCCTGTGAAGTGTGATAACCGTCGCGGTGCACCATTCAATGGGCACAAAGCCTGAGGTGCTTTCTCATAGTCAGGTTTTCAGCATACACTCTATGTGCCTTTTCAGTTATCAAATCCTGCTATGGAATACCAGAACAGTTGCTTATTTGTGCTTTCATAAAATTAATACAGTGTGTTCCTTCCAGTTTCTGTGATACAACAGAAAATCTCAGATTTTCTCTGCACATGCTGCCTTCTAACTCTACCATTTTTTGGAAATGGCTCTTCTTGAGAACATAGAAGGTACAAAGATAGATACAATCAAGGGCCTTTTACAAGCATTTATGAGACAATAAATTGCAACATTCTGAACATTTCCCAAACTGTTTTAACAGAGGATCAAAAGAAACATTTGAATAAAGGTCTGAACTTTGTTCCTGGGTTTTTTGTGGATGAATCAGATATAGTGAATGACATAACAACTTTTGTCGGAGGATTAACCTTAAACTTTTCTTTGGGTCTAGATCAAACTCTCAAAGATCTAATGAATTTAAATTTCACAAATCTAATTTTGTTCCACCTATGAACCGAAATGTAGCTATTTTCCAACAGGCAGTACTCAGGGACATACATTTCAAGCTTGATCAGTTTGTCCCTCTTAAACACAATTTATCTACTAATGAAGAACAGGCATTGCAACATCTAAGAGATAATAAAAACAGTGTCATTACTCAGTCAGATAAGGGTGGGGCCACAGTTATCCTGGATACAGATTATTATCTGGGGGAGGGAAATGGACAATTGTCCAACACTTCCCATTACATGAGCATGCCTATTGACCCCACACCAAACTTCAAGCAAGAAATTGATGAGTTTTTGGACCTGGCGGTCTCAGAGGGTATTATCTCAGATACGGTGAAGGCACATCTTATGGTAAATGATCCTCAGAAACAAACGTTATATCTTTTGCCTAAGATACATAAATGCCTCAGTAAACCCCCTGGAAGACCGATTGTTTCGGGTATGGGTTTTTTGACCGAACCACTATTTCAGTTCTTAACACTGTATCTTAAACCACTTCTTGGCTTTATTGGTGCCAGAATAGAGGACATTACACAATTTCTACAAATAATTTCTGATGGTCAACTGGAACCTGATTGGCTATTATGCACTCTGGATGTCAAAGCCTTATATACCAATATACCACACTGGGCTGGATTGGAAGCCCTCAATTTTTGACTACAGAAAGCACAATTATATCCTGTGGGCTTCAACACACTTTTGGTTTGTATGGCAGAACATGTTCTGAACAAAAAATGTATTCCACTTTCAGGGTGAATGTTATTGGCAACTCAAAGGTACTGCTACGGGAGCTTCCTTTGCTCCCATATATGCGGACCTTTTCATGGGATACACTGAGGAGCATCTTATTTATGCTTCTACTCATAATTTACATCTTGAGGAACTGGATATTTGGCGTAGATATCTGGATGATTGTTGGTTGGTTTGGCATTCGGATGAGGAGTATCTTGCAGAATTTGTATTGTATCTAAATCAGAACAAATGGGGCACTGAATTTACTTTAACCTGCAATCGGTCTGAGATCAACTTTTTGGATGTCACCATTACTCGGAATCCAGATGAAACTTTACAAACCAAAACATTTCGCAAATAACCCCAATATAACAACCTGTTACATGCCACTAGCATGCATCTCAACCACATCATTTGGAACATACCCAAATCTCAGTTCCCCAGGTTTCATTGAATGTGTTCCTCAGAGAATGAATATGAAGAATCAAAACAAGATCTGGTTAATAGGTTCAGAGCTAGGGGATACAATGAGCCAGACATCCAGGGTGCCCGACAGGTTGCTTCTAACTCAACTAGAACTTCACTTCTCACATATCGTGATAAAACCCATACTGAACAGGATGATTTCATCCATTTTACTACCACATTTGGACGGAACATCAATTTAATCAGAAATGTTATGTCTAAACATTGGAATATCCTTACTGCCAATGATGAACTAACACCTTTGATTGGTGATACATTAAGTATGGCTATAGAAGAGGCAGGACACTAGGGCCCTTTTTTTCTCATTTCAAAAGAGTTAGCTCGGCTGGAGCTATACATCATCAATTAACTATGACAGGTGATAGATTATGGGGCACTTACAACTGTGGTCATTTTTCATCTTGTCCATTTATTTTCACATCTAAACAGTTCACTAGCAAAAACACCGACAGGATATATGACATGAAATTTTTTTGGCAATTGCAATAGCGACTGGGTTGTGTATCTTGCAACATGCACATGTGGCTCTTTCTATGTTGGACAAACATCACGACCACTTCGGCTGCGTATGTCAGAGCATCGTAGTGACATGCGAACCAAGAGGGAGACTAACGCCTTATATAGACATTGTTTACACCACAACTCAGCCAGATTCCAGTTCACCATTATTGATAGGATCCCTGGTGACAGATCCAATAAACAGGGTTGGCACTCAGTCCTTACAAAGAAAGAAGAGTATTGGATCATCAAACTGGATGCTTTGTTTTCACTTGGTTTGAATGACCATTTGTAAATTTATGTGTTTTATTTTTATTTTTTCTTAGTAACTATGTTTACTAGTAATATCACATATATTGTCATTATTAATGTAGTTTTATTTTATAAACTTTTTATCTTCTTTTTATTTTTCATACAGGAAGCATTGTGGATTTTGGGAAGAATCCTATTGGATGGTTCACTCTATATATGTATGTGTGTCACTTCACATCAGTAATTACTTTTGTTCCCACTGAAGAAAGCCTGTTGGCTGAAACCAGTCTGGGATGTATATTACTTTATTAACTAAAATAAATATATTTATGTATTAACCTTATTGGTTTTGTGCTTTTCACTGTGTTTGGTGCTGGCGTTTTTGTCTACTTGTATCAGTTCCAGCCATGCACCTGGTCCTACTTGCGGAGGTTTGGTTTTTGACTTTGTCTTCTTGAGGACTGTCATACTCACCAAGCCTTTTTTTCATTTCAGCCATTGATTTTTGCAGTTTTATCAGTTCATCTGAATAGCTAACCTGCTTATTTTTTCAAGCCTTTTGTTATTTGAGTTTATATATTACTTCAGTGTTTCATTTATTGTAATCACTTCTGAATACATTTAATTTATTTTTCCTCTAAATTAATGGAATCCATTTCTTGTACTAAAGCTGAAGTCAGTGTTCTCACCATTTCTAGTTGATTTTCTTTCATGTTCTCTAAATTTCCTCTTTGCTGGCATTCTGACAGTGTACTTACTAGCCAGTAACTGAATTTTACTCAAGCTTGCAGAATTACTTCCTCTTATTTCTCATTTTCTTTTTTACACACTGGGAGACCTGAAGTTAAGCCATCTTGAAGTACCTCCTATCCTGCAGGCTGTTAAACAGAAATGCTACCAGCCATCTCATCATTTTTTTTCTGCCATCACTGCTATTTAGGTAACAGGCCTGTAGTTTCCCCTGTTTTTTTTTCTGCCCCTCCCCCCTTGTATGATGGCACCACTATTACTGTCACCTATTCCCCTGGCACGTTTGCACTACCAAGTGATTTGGTGTAGAACTCCATCAAGGAATTGCTTGTATTACATCCTCCCTTTGAACTTCCTTCCTCTCTATCCTGTCTGCCCATTATTCTCCCCTTTCCCCTTTCTTGAGTCTCTCCCAACACAGCACCCTCCCCCTTTGCTTTCCTCTGTGAAGATTGCATGAATGTACTCATTCACTACCTGTGCTTTTTCTCAGGCTTCAGAGATCTCCCTCCCATCTTTGCTCAGCCTGGTTAGTTCTGCTATGTACCTAAATAGTCCTAGCTTCCCTTCTATGTCCCTTCTGCTAACTCCCCATTAACTTTAGCCTTTGCTACCCATACCACCTTTGTTCGCTTTTTGCTAGTGTTTGCGCTGTGCCTCCTCCACCTCCCTACCCTTTCCACCTCTTGTAGGCCCTGTCTTTTGTCCTGACTGCTACCCTCACATTCCTATATAGCTGTATTGGCCTTTTTCCCCAGTTCCTCACATCCTTGTCCACAGAGTACTTTTATCCCTGATCTTTTCCAATACCCTGTTTACTCCCTTGATTTGCTTGAAGTCTCCTATTTTACATGTAAATTTCTGTTTAATTGGCATGCAGTAGTATAGCCAGGGCAGGGCGAAGGGAGCTATTTTTCTGGGCACAGTGTTAGGGGATGCGATTAATCCCAATCGCTGTTTAGTGCATACCAGCTTTTAAAAGCCAGTGTTTGCTTTTGCAGTCAAACTGAGCGATATAGTGATCTGTATATGTCTAAACTGTAGCAAGCTGTTTGCTATAGTTTAAAAGAAAAAAAAAAGATCTGTTTCTTCATTTTTATGTATTTAACTAAAACCAGAGCTCTGTAGTGCTCTGTGCATGGTTCAGACTATAGCAAGTGCTTTATACATTTGCAGCAGGCACTTTGCTACAGTTTTTAAGTAAAACCTGAGTGCTGTAGCACTCTGTGCATGGTATAAAGTGTAGCAGCTGCTTGATAGAAGTTTGCTACAGTTTAAAAAAATAGATCGTTTTTTTCCTTCTCTCTCTCTCTCTTTTTTAACTAAAATCTGAGGATAGAAGGTCTGGGGCAGGGCACAGAAATGGGACCTGATTGGCCCCTGCATTTCAAGGCCCTATGTACATGATAGTGGACTTTTTTTTTAATTGCACCTCAGCTGAGGAGGCGAGGGGGTCAGATGCAAAACAAGAACCTAGCTGGCTGAATGGCTCCTGAACCAGATACCAGATTATGGACCTTTTTCCCCTCTTCAACAATAATGCTGATGGGGGAGCAGCATCAAGGAACAATTTCGGGCACTCGATGAGCCTGCTACACCCCTGCTGGCATGTGTTCATAAAATGCAAGAGTCAATAATATAAAACAACTTTTCACTGACAATACTGTGAGCAAACTTGTTTGAGTAACTGAGGACAGTATTCTGTTCCATTATGTAAGTATGTAATTTACTACATAAATTATATGGCAAAGTCTAGTCTTCATGCTTTGCAATTAGCTGTCAGTGGACTATTAATCTTCTCCTTTCACACACAATCTTGTGCCTTTTCCCTATCCAGCAGAAGCTTCTAACTGCCTCTCTCCTCTTAGCACTGCATGCAAAATCTGGTTTCTTTCCCTAGACAAATTGTAATAGTCTCTGGAATCCAGTATCACCTTTGTTTTGCCACTGCCTTTATCAAGGCTTTCTTCAGTCAGTCCTATCCTTTTCACACACAGTCTGTTCTTTTCTACTGTCAGACAGTAGCTGTTCCAAGAGTCCACTACCACTTTTACAGCAAATGAGTGCCTCCAGACTTACTGTGCCACACTAAATCTGGTGCCTTTTTCCCTGTGAATCAGCAGCAGACCCAGGAATCTGGTATCAGCTTTGCTTTGCCATTACTGTTATCAAGATACTTATGTATTCAAGAGACATGAAGACATTGAAAATATGGGGTAAAAGGATTAGATTTTTCAGACCAGAGCAATAAGTATTAGGTGATAATGAAAAAATAATAAAAGAAGGAAAAGAACCGGTGATGTAAGTAAAAAAACAAAGAAATGAAGGAGGAAGGTGGAAGACTACAGAAAGATCAAGTGACAATGAAAGTATTTTATGCAAGTTGGACAAAATTCAGGATAATGTTTAAAGAGAAATATATATAAAAAAAAACTTTTTGAAAGTAGAGTGAATGGTAAAAAAAGAAGTAAAGTGGAATATGAAGACATGGTGAAAGATTTTAAGAAGAAGTAATACAGCGAGAGAAATAGAAAATAAATTCTATGCGAAAAATGAAACAAATTAAGACTATTGTAGAGACATTAATATTTTTAATGGAAAGAAGGAAGAAGTTTCACCCTTTTTAATAAAGGAGGTAGAAAGAAGGGAGGATGGATGGAACTGCAGATGAGAATGGAGAAGTAAAAGGTACAAAAGAAGAAATGATGGAGAAAGTTGAAAAATGCATAGAAACCATATATAGTTCATAGGTTCATAGTTTAGTACTAAGCTAACTGCCCTTGCGAGCCATTTTAAGCCTAGCCAATTATCCCTTGTGAGACTCAAACCCTGCATCTTGTGTTTGTAAGGCAAACACCTTAGCCATTAAGCCACCCTCCCAACCCCGGGTATGAAAGAAAATGTGCAAAATAATACTTGGGCTGTGCCTGAAATTGGTAACTACTCATCACTGTACTACCCCAGTAAACAGATATGAATAAAAATAAAATACCTGTGTGTCTTTAATATGTAGATGATTCAGTTACTGTAGCAAATATAGTAAGGGTGAAAGAAACTATGACAAGGATGAAAAATAAAGTAAAGCTGTATGTATCAAGGTTAAATGAGTCAACAAGTAAAGAGTTTGTTGAAATACAGAAAATAAATGGAATATCTTCTACTAGAAACAAGATAAACATATTAGGAATCCAGGTTGGGTGAAAGCGGAAATATGGCAGAACAATGGAAAGAAATTCTGGTTGAAATAAGGACGTTTGTTAGTTGGTGGAGAGCTTTCTACGTATCATTTAGAAAGAAAAGCATATATTGAGAAAGTTTGGATACTTGGGGAATGTATATATGTTTCCTAGAACATAAACTTGTTATAGATTTTTCCCAGTTTTATTTGGAGATAAATCTTGTTATACAGGGAATTGCATATAAAAAAGGAGAAAAAGGTTTCAAATTAAAAAAAAAAGTCCAGTTGTATTTTTGGTGTCCATATACCCTTTTGGGTATTAAAAAGTATGAAAAAGAAAAGTAGCTTGGTAGGGAAAATACTGTATGTGAAATATGGACACATGGAGAAAACAAATAAAGGAAAAAGTAGAAAACAGGAAATGACTGAAAAAAATAGTACGATAAAATGAAAATTAAATTTATGAAGTTAAAGATAGGAATGGTGTAACATGATAATAGAGAAACACTACTTACTACATCCATGGAAATACCATAAGGATGAAGTAAAAAAAAAAAAACAATAAAAATGGAAGGGAAGGATTTGATATTTTTAACGAGACTGGAGATTTTTTTGTGGAGATTATTATTTGACAAGTTGCTTGTAAAAAGTATTCTGAAATATGAAACTATGGAGAAGAGAAAATGTAAAGACTAAAATTAAGAAGAAATATAAAAAAAAAACCTTTTGAACTGTAAAAAGAATGATCATTTTTGGGAAAAAATCAAAATGAGTAAGTTTAAATGTTTTCAAAATATGAGCATGGATACAATATTGTATGTGAAACAAAAAAGAAAAAGATGGTTGTGGAGAAAATGATGGATAAGATAGAAAAAAAGATGTCACAACTTTGTGAAATTGAAGGCGTAAATTACTGAAAATATTACAGATGTAGACAGACTGTAAGTGGTGTGATATATTAAGATACACACACACACACACACACACACACACACACACATATATATATATATATATATATATATATATATATATATAAAACATCTGTTCAGAAGCTCGAGTTTTCAGAAACTCGAAACTGATACGGTCCAGACATTATCATTGATTTTTTCCGAAAACTCAAAACTCAAACGGCGATCACAGTACAGTGAGGACTGGGGTATTTAACCTTTTCCCCACTGTAGTGTGACCTCAGAGTTGATGTATATAATATACAGGGGGTGTGGGGGGACAGGGGGGCTTGCCTCTGCAAAAATGTAGAAAGAAGGTATACTTTTGTTGTTTTTTGAAGTTCAAGTTTTCGGAAACTTGACTGCATCATCGTGATAATATGAATTTTGAGTTTCTAAAAACTCGAGCTTCTGACGCAGACCCGTGCACGCACGCACACACACACACACACACACACACACACACACACACACACGCACACACACACGCACACACGCACACACACACACACGCACACACGCACACACACACTTAACTCAACCCCTGCTCTTTGCAATAAGTGCTGTGGGATCTTTTATATCCACTTGAGCTACCACCAACTCAAGCAAATGGGTCCTTGCTTTAACGTCTCATCCAAAGTTAGGCACACTCAGGGGTGTAGCACCCCATATGTGGAACTGCAGTGACAAAACTGGAAAATTAATCCAACTACCTGGTATGTGAATACAACCCACAGCCTTCTGACCTTTATGGAGGCAAGTCCTGGTTTTCCCTTCCATGTACCTTGTAATATAACAACTCTGATATGATCAGTGCCTGTAAAAGTTATCATCTGTGGCTGGCTAGTTATAATTTCTTACAAAACATTAAACATATATAGTAAAAAGTCATGCTCACCTGTGCCTTCACATGTTGGTCAGGTGCTGTTACCAGACTGGCACAACTAAGCCACATCATCACCACAATGGATAGAAAGAGGCAGGCAGCCAAGATCCAGCGTGGCAGTCCTGAGCGTCTAGGACAAAGAAAACAAGGCAAAGACTACTAATTTATGGATTTCAAAGTCTGCTTTGCTTTTAAGACATAAATTACAATTTCTCTCTCCATTGCTGACCATATTGTCGCATTTACTTTTGCTACTGGACTCCCATTAAAACTAATCTGCTTTGTTTTAGCCCATCCACTACATTGCACAAGAAAATTTAGTCTGATTATGGAAACAAAAGAAAACAGTGTAAACCGATAGCCTGCAGTATGTGCATAGCCAGAATATGCACAGTGTCTCTGGACAATACGCACTGCTAAATTAAAGATAAGGGTGGCAGCGGGAAGAAGGTACAGTTCAATAAAAACTTAAGGTAGCACTATCCACTACTACCTTTTAAAATCAGGGAGTAAAATAACTAGCTATGGCACTGGACTAGGGAAAAGAACACGGGATTTTAGGGTGAATGAGGACAGGACCTACACAGAGATCAACATTATGACAGGGACATGTTCCATCTCAGCTTACAAGGGATAACCAAGCTCAAAACTACATTAAAAGGTACATCTCCAAGATTATATCAATAAACTATGGTGAAAGGGGTGAGGTGAGTGCTACAGAAGTAGGAGAGTGGCCAGTACTTTGATACTAGGTGAGGACAGAAAACAAAGGACAAAGCAGTGGGGCAAGCAAGCAAAGATGACTAAGACAAAGATGCAACCAAAGGATTCTAGGAAGGAAGACGAGGAGTTAATGCAGCAGGGAAGAGTGAACACTTCTGGTTTGGCAGAAACATGGGCCAGTGACAAGACAGGGTGGAACATGGAAATAAGGTATTGGTGGTTTAGAAATGATGTAGAAATTAGGGCTGAAAGGGAACAGGTAATCAGTGTAAGGATAGGCATCTTCAGAGGAAAAGTGAAGAGGATGAACACTAACCCATGAAGGGGACTGAGGAATAAGTGAGATTCTGAACATATGGAGTTAGTTCCAGTGGATCAATACCTCAAGGAATGGACAAATAGAGAGAAGCTTGGGGAAAAAAACAAGGCGTATGGTAAGAGGACTGGAGTGTCTGAATTTGGCAAGAGTTGAATAGGAGATTCCCAGGCTCCACCGTTGAGAGAGGTGGAAGTTGCTTGAGGTTTTGGACCAAGAGGGATCAGCCAGTTAGGATGAGACTGTACCATAAAATGCAGAATTATGGCCATGGTCTTATTCAAGGAGGAGATAAGACATGTTTTGGTGAAGGTGCTGGTGGCTAAGAATGATCACAGTATTTTGTGGTGTAGAATGGGAAGAAGGGTGAATAATCAATAACAGAGACAATGGTATAATATCTCATGGGATTGGTTTAGGGTGGTGAAAGGGTGTCAAAGATAAGGGACCCGCTCTGAGGAAAAGAACCCTGACAATGCCCCAAATTACATGGGTTCAGTTACCAGCCAAGGTGCTGGAGGTAGTGGAAATGAATAATGTGAGTACGCAGTTGATGCCTGCTTGCCCATTCCAAGGGAAGGGTGTTAGCAATGTCCCATGCAGGAGCTCCATTTGGAGGCAGGGCCAAACACTGCAGCCCCTGCAACCAGTGATTCAGGGAAAGCAAGTATGTTAAGGAGTGTGCAGGCACTTTAGATGGAGTGTAAGACTGTGTGGTAGTATTAACTCACATTGAGTCCACTTTAGCAGACATTGCATCTTGATTCCTGGCTACTGGCATGAGGTACTAGAAGTTTACAAAAAATGTCTCAATCTTCAGATGAAAGACACATTTTCTGAATTTTGCTTCCCTCTTCCCGTGCCCTGTGGACTCATGGTGGCTATCCTAGATGTGGTTCACTACAAACCCAATGAATGTTATTACTCTAGTTAATTCTACAATGCTGCTTTTCCCTGACCATATTTTCCTTTGTGCAAATCCAGTGTTTGTTCAGGTGTTTCTCGTTTTCCCTGTGGCTGTGTGATGTGACTGTGAATGGCAGACCTCACTTTGTGTAATTTCAGTGTTTGTTCAGGTGTTTCTCATTTTCCCTATGGCTGTGTAATGTGACTCTGGAGTTAGAATATTTAGTAAGGCAGTGAGTGACAAAGTCTCCCAAATAGAAAGGTGAGGGTGGGCTAACCCTCCAAAAATTAAGATAGTTATTTTATACACACAGTAGGTTTGTGATGGCAATTTTCATTCCTTTTAGACTGACCAGATTGCATTCAGTGGGTTAGGTGTTGATGTCCTGTAGTACAGCCTGCCAGGACTCAAAAGGAACAAATGAACCAAATAAGGGAAAGAGACCTGGTGGTTATGGGGACAGTGGACAAAAAATATTAAACCATGAAGACGTAAGGGACTAGAAGAAAACTAAAGACTGAATAAGCTATAGGAATGGATTGAGGATGAAATTTTATTTATTCATTTTATTTGACATTTGCTTCCTGGCAAGTCCAACTGGGACAAAACCCATTTTCAGTGGAGGCCCGGGGAGAAATGCTCCAGATGCATGGCTTTGGAATGTGGGAGGAAACTGGAGAACCCAGAGGAAGCCCACACGAACGCAGGGAGGACATGCAGACTCCGCACAGAAGGCACCCCAGCCGAGAATCAAACTGGAAAACCTCTTGCTGTGAGGAGACAGTGATAACTGCTGTATCACTATACAGACAACAGATTGAGGAACAGGCTAAAAAAGCATGGAAAAAAAGAAGCCCAGTGCACATACAAAGGAATGCATGAATAGCATTAGAACCAAAGGGCAAGAGGTAGCAAGGAGTATAAAGAGGTAAGCAGAAGGGCACCAAAGGCACTAGTCTAAAAGGAAAGTACAGTTTTGTACCTACCATAAATGTAGATGTCCGATAGGTATGCAACTGCAGTCCTGACATATGGGTTGTCCTGCCTCAGGCAGCCCTTCGGTCGGCCAGATTCCAAAGTCTGGGTCCGGCGTCGGCTGATGTCGCCCTTTCCCCGACGTCAGAGCGCCTGGGGTATAAAATCGTCAGCCGACGCCATCTTCTTCAGTGTTTCTTGCCCCAGATGCCAGGTGGCCTCTAAGGAAGGCTAAATTTTGAAAAATAGAGAAAAAATTCCAGACAAGTACAACAGCATAAAAACAAATACACCATAAAAGATTATCCCATGTAGCTAAAATGAGGGGTAGAAACCCAAAAGTATACCACAGAGGGGTAGGTGGGAGGGAAAATCTGACTGCAGTTGCATACCTATCGGACATCTACATTTATGGTACGTACAAAACTGTACTATGTCCTTCAAGGATGCAACTGCAGTCCTGACATATGGGTTGAATACCATAGCCAACCTGGGGGTGGTAGGCACCAAGACAAAAATGGTGTAGCTAAAATGCCCTGCAGGACTGCAGAGGCAAATCCTGCTCTGGACCTGGAGTATAAAGGCAGGTTGTAATGTTTGGAAAATGTATGCACGGAGCTCCATGTAGCAGCTTCTAAAATGTCCTTTGTAGCCACTCCTCTTAAAAAGGCTGTGGAGGTGGCTGTAGCTCTGGTGGAATGTGGCCTGATATCAGCTGGCACAGTTTTTCCATGAAAAGAGTAGCAGAATCGAATGCAATTTCCAATCCATTTAGAAATTGTCTGTTTGGAAATTGCTTTTCCCTGCAATCCAGCAGTGAAAGCTACGAAAAGCTGGTCAGATTTTCTGAAAGACTTTGTTCTGTCCAAGTAGTAGCGCAACTGTCTGTGTATGTCCAAGGTATGCAGAAGTCTCTCTCCTTTATTTTGAGGATTGGGAAAGAAGGTAGGCAGGTGAATAGCTTGATTCAGGGACACCCTGGATACCACCTTTGGCATGAATGACGGACTGGTTCTCAAAGAAACTCTGTCCTGGTGAAAAATGAGAAATGGTTGTATTGCCATAAGGGCCTGTAGCTCAGAGACTCTTCTTGCTGAGGTTACTGCCAGAAGGAAGGCTGTCTACCAAGACAGAAATTGCAAGTCTGAAGATGCTGCTGGTTCAAAGGGAGGAAGATTTAATTTTTCCAGCATGAAGTTGAGGCCCCATGCAGGCACTGGTGGCCTCCTTGGAGGGTTGATGTTCTTTATACCTCTTAGAAACTGTCTTAGCAATGGGTGAGAAAATACAGGCGGATCAGTGTTATATTTGGCAGATATTGCTGAAGCATGTATTTTTATGGAAGAATATGAAAGGCCATTGTGGAGCATATCAGCCAAGTATTCCAGGATCTGTGGAATGCTCATCACTGATGGGTCTTCACCCTTTTTGCTGTTCCAGATAAGAAATCTCTTCCATTTTGCTGAGTATGTTTTTCTAGTGGAAGGTCTGCGCGCCTCCAGGATGATATCTTTTACCCTTTTGGAAAGTGTATCCTGAGTAATAGTCATGGAATCTTCCAAGCTGTCAGCTTCAATGTTTTCAAGCTGGGGTGTAGTGTCCTGTAATTGTGCTGTGTCAGAAGAAGTGGCCATTGAGGAAGGAGCCACGGATTGGTGTGTGTCAAGCTCTGAAGCAGTGGGTACCAGTGTTGTCTTGGCCAGTCTGGAGCTATCAGTATGACTTTCGGTTGCTCTGTCTTGATCTTTAGTAACACCTTGGTCATCAAAGGAAGAGGTGGGAAGGCATATAGTCTTAGAGAGTTCCAACTGAAGGAGAGAGCGTCCACCTTCCATGCTTGAGGATGGTATGTCCTTGTGCAAAACTTTTTCAGATGGTGATTGAAGTGGGAGGCAAAAAGATCTATATCCGGCCTTCCCCATGCTTGAGCTATTTGTAAGAAAATGTGTGGATGCAAACTCCATTCGTGTGGATCCATGATGTTTCTGCTTAGGCTGTCCGCCAGAACATTGTCCTTCCCTGGTACAAACTGGGATTGTAGCTCTATTTTCAATTGTAGGGAAATATCCCAGAGATTCATTGCCAGTCTGCAAAGAGGGTAGGAATGGGTATCTCCTTGCTTGTTTATGTACCATATAACTGTGGTATTGTCTGTCTTTATTAGTAGATGGCCCTGATGCATGAACTTTTTGAAGGCCTTGATTGCATGTATCACTGCCAGCATTTCTTTTTGGTTGATATGCAGATGCTTTTCTTTTTGTGTCTATTGTCCTTGAATGCATCTGCCCTCCATGTGCGCCCCCCATCCATGGTCTGAGGCGTCTGTTGTTATAGTTTGACTTGTATGAGGCTTGCTGAAAGGCAGACCTTTGTTTATCTGGCTTGCTTGAGCCCACCACAGAAATTCCTTTTGAAGGCATGGAATGAGTGGGATCAATGTTTCCAGGCTGTGGCTGTGCTGAGACCATAGACTTTTTAGATACCATTGTAGTTTCCTCATATGCAGCCTTGCATGTGGAATCAGAAGAATGCAAGATGCCATGAAACCCAGGGCCTGCAGGATTTTCCTTGCAGTCATCTGGGTGTGTGTTGCCAATCTTCTGAAGTATTCTGGTAATTGTTTTTGTTTTTCTTTTGTCAGAAAAGCCATCTGGGTGTTTGTATCCAGTGTGGCACCCAGGAAAGGTATTTGTTGGGATGGTACGAAACTTGATTTCTGAATACTGACTGTGTATCCCAAGGCCTGCAGTAGGTGAATGACATAGTCCAAGTTTTTTAACAAGGCTTGTTGGCTGTCCGCTTGTATACGGCAGTCGTCCAGGTAAGGGTATATTTGTATCCCCTGAAGTCTGCAATGTGCAATTACTGATGCCAGGCATTTCGTGAACACTCTGGGCACAGTAGATAAGCCAAAGGGCAATGCTGAGAATTGATAATGCTCTGAGCCTGCAAGAAATCTGAGGTATCTTCTGCAACTTTGTCTGATTGGGACATGCAGGTATGCCTCCTTGAGGTCCAGAGTTACCAGCCAAACCCCTTGCCCAGCATGGGAAGGAGTTGCTGTAAAGTCAGCATTTTGAATTTTGGCACAATAAGGTAAGTATTCAGTGCGGACAAGTCCAGAATGGGTCTCCATTGGTTTTCTTTTCTTGGAACAAGGAACAGTCTTGAATAAAATCCTTGTCCTTGTTCTGCAGAAGGAACCTTTTCTATTGCTCTTATTTGAAGTAGGTTTGTTATTTGTTTGAGTGCCTCTGCCCTTTGATTTGGTGGCAGGTTTGGCCTGCCATGTCTTGTTGGCAGTGTATGAAAATGGAATCTGTATCCTTTGTCTATTATCTCCAGTATCCATTTGTCCTTTGTAATATTGTGCCAATTTTTTGAGAATAAAGATAATTTTCCACCCAAAGGTGCTTCTAATTGAGCCCTGGATGGCGGAGTCAAAGTCAAGTCATTGAGATTGTCCTGGCGGAGCAGGGGAAGGTCCTGCCCCACCTCTCTGGTTCGGAGGCTGCCATTGACGTCCTCTGTAGGAGCCTTGAGTTTGCCCTCTACCTCTGCCATGTCTGTTTTTGCCTCTTTGAAATTTGTCTGTGTCAGGAAAGGACCAATGCTTAGAAGGCCAATTCCTGCTGAATCTTGGAGGCTGTACCTGGAGGAAATCTTTGACTGTTTGCACTGATTTTGCCTTTTCCTCTATTTTCTTTAAAACCTCTTGTGCAGTAGCACCAAATAGCTTATGTTTCTCTAGTGGTGCGTCCAAAAGCTTAATTTTCACATGGTCTGGCAATGTTTGTTCCTTTAACCAAGCATGTCTGCGTATGACCGCACCTGTCGTTGCTGCTCTACATGAAGCTTCCAATGCATCATATCCACACTGAAGGAAATGGCTGCTAACCTGCTTAGTATTATGAACCAATTCCTGTAACCCCTTTCTATCTAATGGTTCAGGGGAAGCCAGTTTCTTTTGCAAGTCATCCAACATGTATTCCTGATACTGAATCAAATGAAATTGGCAATTTAATGCTCGCATAGAAAGGGTGGAAGATGTATATACTTTCTTGCCCCACCTTTCTAAAGCCCTAGAATCTCTTTCCGAACGGAGTGGGTTCTTAGCAGTAGTGGAGGAAACCCCTTTAGGCCCCTGAGAAATAGTTTCAGAGTCAGCAATATGGCCCTTGTACAGAAATTGATGTGTGTCTGGGACCCTGTAGTACCTGTCTGGCTTGACAGGAGCAGGGGAGGAGTCAGGGAAACACTAGATTCTAAGTACACATCATCTAAAACATTTAAAACTGGAGGAATAGCTAAGGGTCTATGCTGAGGTAGCTTTAAAAATTCCCTTAACCTTTTCCTAGAATCTGAGTATTCTTGGCCTTGCCATTTGAAGTGCTCCCTCATGGAATGAAGCGCTTCCCCAAAGGAAAACTCCTCAGGAGGAGAAGCAGAGGGAATAGATTCCTCCGCATCAGAATCCTCGTAGGCCGGGAAGGCCTCCTCCTGGTAGTCTGAATGTGCAGAATCACCTGAGGCCTCATCGGAGGACTGGGAGTCTACCTGCTCAACCCTAGGCCTCTTGTCAGAAGGCAGCTGAGAGCCTCTATCTGGATGAGGCTGTGAACCCCTAATTAAAGAAATTAGGTCCTCAGCTAAACTTAAAATTTGAGAACCAGAAGTGGATCCCAGAGAAACAGATCTTGGAGGGAGACACTTAGCCTGTTTGGCAGCCTTAGCACGTGTGTAGGCCTTAATGGACATAGACACTGGAGGCCTGGCAGCCCCACGTGCTGGAGTAGTCTTATCCAATGAAATGGTGTCAGAAATATCCTGGGCTACGGTCTCAGAGGGGAGAACAGGAACCGGCACCGAGCTGGCCTCCGGTACCGAAGTAACCGGTGGAGCGGTGTCGTCGGTCTGTAGCGGTTGTGAAACTGGCTCAGAAGAGACCGAGACACTCACGGTAGGCCTAAGCGTGGTGTCGGCTGAGACCGCGGGCGTCGGTCCTTATCCTTCTGTTTTTTAGGTAAATGTGCTGTCGGAAGCTCAGACGGCATGATATAACAGAAATCTTCCCCAAAATAATCCTGTGCAAACTCTGATCGACGCCTAAGAGTGCGTTTATTGAAAGAGGCACAAGCTGCACAGGCCGAGACGTTGTGTTCTGGGCCTAGGCAGGGTAAGCAGTAAGAGTGGAAATCCTTATGGGTATTTGTTTCCCACAAGTTAAACAATTATTAACTTTTTCACTTTTATCTGACATCGGCTGAGGCAAGAAAAGGTCCCCAACGGGGTACTTAGCTTTTTTGAAGACTTCAGTAGCTGAAAACACAGGAGCTGGTCGACCGGCACTTGCGAACTGCTTCTGCTTCGGGTGCCACGCGGCAAGAAAGACTGAAGAAGATGGCGTCGGCTGACGTTTTTATACCCCAGGCGCTCTGACGTCGGGGAAAGGGCGACATCAGCCGACGCCGGACCCAGACTTTGGAATCCGGCCGACCGAAGGGCTGCCTGAGGCAGGACAACCCATATGTCAGGACTGCAGTTGCATCCTTGAAGGACATCTGGAAAAAGTAATCAATAAAGAGACCCAAAGGGGACTTCCAAGATGCTTGCACACTGATAGACAGATTGAACGCTTTCTGTGTGAAAATTGAAACTGTGAAAAAAAAGCCAAAAAAAAGATACAAAATTGGGTAAAACGCCATTACCGGCTAGGAAATTCACCACCTAGATACTAGCAAGAAGATATTTGGAGAAAATAAGAGAAATTCAACCAAAAAAGGAGCAAAAAATATTTAATGTTTCAACCTTGGTATAGGCCATGTTCTTTAATAATTCACAGGAAAAACTAAATCAAATGCACTCAGGTGTTCAAAATAGAAATACTGATTGAAATATATAAAGTCAAATAGAAGGGTACACAAAACAGAAGCAGCTTTTACTAGGTATCCATCTGAACTGATAAAATTACAACAATTAAGAGGCTGAAATGAAAAAAAGAAGCTGGGGAGACATCTCCTCAAGAAGAGCTGTTTCAAGAAATGGTAGTTAGGTTTTCTCTGCGAGCTCTTCTGAGATTTTTTTTTTTTTGCTGTACAGTACAAACTTGAAGAAACATACTGCTTTCTTTAATTTTACTTAAGTACAAACTGGACTGGTGTTCTACAGCAGGATTTGTTATTTGACAGGGCATATAGTATGCATGTTCCCAGTCTGGCCATGAGAAAGTAGCCAATAACTACAGTAGTAAAGATGCATTCACAGTAGCAGCAGTAAAGACTTGCTTCAGATAAAATTGTGGAAGAAGGGAAAACTATTGAAAATTGGGGACAGCAGAGTGTCTGTGTACAATGATTATTCACTGTACACCAGGGAAAAAAGCAGTTTTTTATCAGCCATCAGGAAATGTTGAAAGGCAGGTGTCAGCTAAAAAAAGGAAATAAAAACGTTTAGTTGACAAAGATCCAGTAAGCTGAAGGGGACTCTACTTCTTATTCTTCTGATATAAAGCCCACAGACAGGTTTTCCAATGGAAAATGCTTGAGTGACAGAAAAAAGAACAGGAGTTGGCTGTCTAGCAGGATCAGAACTATTGTGCATTTAAACCAGAAACTGGTGTTAGGAGATGGAGAGGAAAAGGAAGTAGACCATCAATGTGGTGAAATTAGTGAATAATATGGACACTAAAAGTATAAATCTTTTAGACTTAGGTACAGACATATGAAATGTGGCTTTACTAGAAAAGGCTGAGAAATACTGGAATTTTGCTGACTGTGCTAAACTGGTGGGAGAATTGTAAAACATTTA
Source organism: Protopterus annectens (assembly GCF_019279795.1). Lineage (NCBI taxonomy): Eukaryota > Metazoa > Chordata > Ceratodontiformes > Protopteridae > Protopterus > Protopterus annectens. Next base: position 334,924,536 of record NC_056747.1, on the reverse strand, counting down.
GCCTACTTTAGATCATTAATGTTTAGAAGGACACTGAAGAACTATCTGTAAGTAAAATAGATTTTGTTCTTACTAATATCTGTAGAAAATGTTCATGATGTAAATTACATACTAGATTGTAAAGCAATTTTGTCTAGTGGGCAGTCAGGGGTATTTTACACATGAGCTAGGAAGATTCTTATCTGCTACTGCTGTATATGTTAAAGATGTTAAAGAAAGTATTTTTTTCTTAGTTGTAAGTTATCTGGACTATACATTGTAACAGGGTGAAAAAGGCTAGACATAAGCAATTTAAAATTCATATAATCTTGTGATCTTGGGCTACTGGGGTAAGGGATTTAAAAGTATACTCACTCCATGTAGAATTAAGATAATAATTTTCCATTTTATATGGATGGATATCTAAATTAGTGGTATTGGTTTAAGCCACACACAATATTTTAGCAGGGGATTAATTAATCATTAGATAGTGTTTCCATTAGCAAAGGCTTTCAATGATGGAAGAAGGAAAAAAAACAATAATAGCAGATTTGTGGTAGTAAGGGGTTACTGGAAGGGAAGAAGGATTTCACTGGCAGGTATTTATATTCCAACTAAAACTACCATTAGGTTACTTAAAAATATGGGAAAAATAATAAAATCTCAGCAGGGGACATTATTAGTGGGGAGTGGAAACTGATCCACAGTAATGAGGACGTGTCAGGATGACCTACAAGGGAAATATAACAATAGTGGAAAGATTTCTGATTAAATAAATGAAATATTTAGTATAGAAGATGTGAATTCAGTAGTAGGAACACCAGAACTAACATATTATTACCCAAGGTCCAATAAATGGCCAAGACAATAAAGAAAGTATATTTCACAAGCTTTGATACAGATCCAATATCTATTTTGGGACATGCATCAATAAAAACTACCTTAAATATGCAGGGCAATGAAGTAAAAATGAGACACTGGCACTTTCTTACACTTCTGTGAAAAGGAGAGGAATTTAAGAAATGGGTAATGGAAAGTATTGGAGTTATTAGGGAAGATTGTTTTTTTTTCCTTAAGTACACATAGTGAGTGGAACAAAATGAAAATGTGAGTTTAAAAATGGTAGAAGTAAAACAGAAATAGATATGGGGAAAAGCTAATGAGAATTAATTAGTGGAGTTGGCAAAGGTTAAAGTATTGCAGAATAATGGGGATCTCAGATCACATGAAGAAAAGCAAATGTAGAGAGCTAAAGGGAAATTTAGGCAGTATCTGGATAACATGCATGAGTTTAGAAAAATTGCTATTAAGCAACTGTTTTTTTTTTTAATAAAAACTACACCGTACAAATATTCTTAATCAAATGACTTAAAACAACAGAAAGTAGAAAGGGCTGTTACCAGACTTAGGGAGCCTATAACAAGAAAAATAACCAGAGATCCATCATAGGTACTATAAATATTTTAGAAATTGTATGAAAAATTGTAAAAAAAAAAAAAAAAAAAAAAAAAAAAAGATGAATCTGGAAATCAAGAAAATGAACAAATAGAAACATTTATGGAAGACTTAATTATACAGTGGTTAAAGGAAGATGAAGCTCAACAATTAAAATCTAAGATTGGATGGGGTGAGATAAGATAAAAACTGTGATATATAATCACAGAGGGTAAAAGTGCAAGCTCTCCAAGATCCTGTAGACAAACAAAAGCACATAATTGTCAGGGAGTTATTGGCTGTGTCAGTGTTTTGAAGGTCACATATCTCTGTCTCCAATACCTCTGCTAGTACACCAGACAACAACATAAACAAAGGGCTACGAGATCCTAAATCCTTTGCAGACTATGATGGTCTGGGAGGCAGCAATTCAGCTCAATCTGTTTAGGTTTCATACATTTCATAAGAGCAAAACCTTATAGTAGGCAAGCTCATCAGGAACAGGGTAGATATCCCCACACATGGAAACTTCACCCCAGGATCTTCCAAGAAATTATGCACCTGAGGAGCGATCACCTTAGGTAGATCTGTTTTTTTTTTTCAGAAGAGACAACTATAAAAATTCTGGTACAACACCTAGTAGGTAGGCCTAGAAGACATGCATTTTAATTCCCATGGACGGGAGTGCATCTATATGCCTTTCTTTCCTTTCAATTGATTAACAGAGTTGTTCTAAATCTCCAGGAAGACTCTCAAAAAACTGTAGTTGTAACTCCCTTTTGGCCGTGGCAAAAGTGGTCCTCCTTTCATTTCAATCTGGCTAAGGGCAATTACCACAAGTTTCCCCCACAGACCATATTTACTCACACAAGACAAGGGGAGTTTGATACACCCCAGACTGAAAATGCTGCAACTAACTGCCAGGGTGATACACTTTTAATACATTTTAGGCACCTTTTTTATGTTCTTCATATTGATCACTGCTCCATTAGCCTAAGCTATATGGAGGTTATATCTTGCAAGAAAATAACAGCTGACCAGCTTCAAAAGCTTCAGGGGTGCCCAAACTGTCAATCAGCTCAATCTGAGCTGACTAAAAAGACAGGTTTGGGTGCAAAGCCCTTAAGAGCTTTCCCGCTGCTGAAGAGTATGCTCCTCTGAGGTTTTTGAGGATTAATGGTCAACTTGTGCTGTTCTTTTGCTAGGAAGATAAGTTGCCTTTAGGGAAAATAATGTTTGATAACACTTTCCTGTTCAGGAAAGTTATTTTACAGCTAGGAGTTTCAATTTTAATGGACTGTCATAAGACTGTATTGTACTTTTAAATGGAAGCTCTCTTTTTCCAGTCAGTTTAAAATATTTAAAAAAAACATTTTTTTTCTTGTGGAGAAATTGTGTTTATTTTACTTTTTGGGGCTGGCAAAAGTGTTTTAAAATGCTTTCAACTTTGTTTTTTTTTTTTTGTGATAAAAGTGACTTTTGAAGACTTCACATTTTTAATGGCTTGTGCTGCTTGTTTTTACTGGAAAGAGGCACCATTCTTGGCTTGACAATGGAACAAATTCTTGATTCCATAGTTGGTCCTTCTTCCAGCCACAAAAAGTGAAAGAAAAGGTTAAGCTAACAGCCTTTGCCACAACAGCAGGTTAGTAATTTGCCTCAACTGTAGGTGTGCAACTGCACTCTGGCTATTAGTTGCACCTCAGAATACTCATCTTTTACCCCCAGATCCCTCTGGTGTAGCACCTACAGCAACTATGGTCTTGGGGGTTAGCCATGTCCTCTGAGGCTGTTGGGGTCCCTTCAGTTGGCAAAGAAGAATCACTCTTGTCGGTCTTAAGAGAGGGAACAGAGAAGGCTTCCCTGTTTCGTCAAGATGTGCCCATCCATGGGGAAGCCACTGCTGCCATTAATAACACTGTCAGACCCATTTTTACCTGTCAAAAATGAACTATACATATATGTATCTACTCCTCCTCAAATTTCCTTGGCAGGAGTAATTTAATGGGGGTGGTTCAGGGTTTAATTCATACAACTTATAAAATAGTTTCTGAAAAAAGAAAGAGGGATAGCGCTTTTCCTGAAGATATTCAAGAATCTTGGGAAGATGAAGGGAGAGATATAGGGTTTTCTCCTCAGATTTCTGATTTAGACTCAGAGGAGAGCTCAGTTTCTGATGGTTTATCTTTCTCTTTCTCTGAGATTATTTCCAGAATGTCCCAGTGTTTTCAGTGGGAGAATACTGTGGTTTCTCAGTCCCTCAGAAAATACTCTGAACTGTTACAGAAAGAATTTCCAGAACCTTCACCTATTCCTGCATTTCTATCAACTGTAGTGGATGTGTGTGCTACGGACTGCAATTTTCCTGGGTCTACTTCACGATGTCGAAAGCCGACAATATCGAACCTGATATTGTTGGCACCACAACATCGAAAGCACAGAAAATTGTGCAGGTAAACGGAAATCTCCGTAGGGGGAGATTTCCATTTACTTCAATGTAGTGCGGTCTCTGAGTTGGAATATTTAAGTAGGGGGATGTGGGAGGTGCAGGGGGGGGGCTTGCCCCCCTGCCTACTCTAGTCAGTTTTTTTTTTTAAATGTTATTCGATGTTTTACTACATCGCTCACTAGAGGTTGACCTTTAGTAATTCGATGTAGTAAGATTTCGATAACGTGATATAGATGCATTTTCCTGATGTTCAGCCAGCTACCTCTAAAATGGCAGATAGAATGTATAAAGTTCCTCTATCTTTTAAGATTTTATACACGCTTCCAAAACCTGACCCAGCAGCTATAGCTTTAGTTAATCCTACTGCTGTTAAACATTTAGATCTGATGTCTCTTCCACCCATTCTTCAATGGATGGGTCTTTGACTTCAGCCAGTCAAGACTTTGTATTCCAAGCACAGTCGCCTCCCTTTAACCATAACCCCCTATAAAGTCCAACATTACTTCAGCTCTTATCCACAGCTTGTTTGAGACAAATGAGGATCTTCTTGCTCAGGCATGGATTTTGATTCTCTTTTTTCCCCCTAGTATCTTATACCCTACCTCCCCTTTTGTAGCTATAATACCTGTATCCTTAAATTTCTAAATTAAAAAAAACCCATTTACAGTTTCTCCTTTTTCCATTTATTCATGCCTTAGTGTCAACTTTCTTAAAAAAGCTTAACTATATCTTTTATAGGTACCCCTTTTTACTTAAACTGTGTTATATTAGTGATTATTTTGTGACTTTCAATATGTCAGAAAAAAAACATCTCACTTTAAATATGTGTGGCCTGCGGTCAAAAGATACCAAACTTAGACACACACCCTGTGTGTTTACAGTCTTGGAACTTCTCACTTGGCTGAACAGTGTGATATATATGCACTGCATTAGGTACTAAGGCAGTAGTAGAAAGGAAAATAAATCAATCATTAAAGTACTTTTCCCTGCCCATGCAGGAGAAACGTCCAAGACTCAACAAACTGATACTGGAGATTCTCGTTCATCAAAAAAGGCTACAGACAATTCCAATGGAGACAAAACCTCTGAAGATAAGATTAAGGAGTCTAGAAATGCTCCCCAGATCATTGTTCTTCCTCTATGACATCCCTGTCTCTGGTTCTTTAATTGTACAAAACTTCAGATAAGATTCTCTACTCTGAGCCGATCCTGATGAGATCCAAAACTCCCCCTCTTTCAGATCAAAGTTTTTCATCAGAGCCAGTTTCTCCTCAGCTCTGAACTCCTTTTATACAACAGAGGATGAGCCATCCCTCATCCAGACATTCCTTGATCGCTTCCTACCTGATATGAGCTCAGTCAACCAGGAGCCTCTCCAAAGGGGATGTGGACAGCATGAGGAGGAGATTTCTCAAGACCCAGATTCAGCTGGGGTCCTTCTGGTTCCAGCTACTGCTGGACCTGGAAGCTATGTCCCTTCTCTTCATCCAGTAACTGATCTTATCCCAATCTATTTGCCAAACTCAGGATTTATGGATCCAAGCACCACCCAGAGTTTGCCTGCCCTAGACTCGAGGATCTGGCTATTTTCTACTCCAGTGGAATCTATGACCCATACTGATATTGTCACAGCTTGACATTAGCATCAGCTTCAGATATGAACCGGGCAGAGTTCAGGGGGGGTTTGCCTAGTGAGGTAGCTTCGACTCCTACTATTCAGATCTCTGTATCTCCCTTGGTGTCGGCAGTCAAGGCTGAGACAGCACTCTCCTCACTGGAGATGCAGACTTCTCTCCACAGTTTGGCTCCACCTGTCCCCCAGAAAATACCCCTGGGTTTTGATCTTTCTCATTTGGTGCCAATAAGAAACTTGCAAAGTTTCTTCAGAGTCTTCTCTGTAACACCCCACCGGGGAAGTTCTTGAAAAGCATTTGTGTGGAAGGAGGCATACAGACTCCCTTGCAGGAGTCACTCACAGAGGACACAGATTTTGAAGACAAGGAAGGGTCCCCCAGATCCCCCCCTCTTGAGGCTGCCTCATTCATTTTCTGGTAGAAGGGCAGGTGGTCTTCTGAAGCCCCATCCCAAGAGAAGTTTGTGTCCCTTGAGGCCTTTAGCTGTAGCTCAGCTACATCTTGAGAGTTTCCGCCTGGAGATGAGATGGTGAAAGTACAGTTGTGTACACTTACCATAAATGTAGATGTTTGAGTGTATTCACTGTTGCAGTCATTACATTTGGGTAATCTGCTGGCAGGTTTCCCTCAGTCGGCCTGAATTCCAAAGTCTTAGGTGCTGCGTCAGTTGCGGTCTTCTCTTCCATGACGTCAGGTCATCCAGGGGTATAAAACATGTAGCCGACGACATTTTCTTTAGTTTTTCTTGTCCCCGATGTCTGGTGTCCCCAAAAAGGAAGCAATATTATATATATATATATATATATATATATATATATATATATATGGTTCCCTATCAGAAGCCTGAAACACTATAAGCCTGAAAATCAAAATCCTGAAAACTATAGACTGAAAGTTCAAAATCCTGAAAGCCCAAAATCCTGAAAACACAAAATGGACATACTGACGTCATTGTGGCTTTGCTATTGTTAGCCCTGTGGTGTTGGGTCATGCGTTGGGTTCAGGTAAGTGTGCGGTTGGTTCTATGTTAGGGTTAGGGGCGGTTTAAGTGAGTTAGGGTTAGGGCGCAGGTTAGGCATGTATGCAATAGTGACAAATATTGGGGTTAGGGGCGGTTTAAGTGAGTTAGGTTAGGGGTCAGGTGAGTGTGCGATAGTGATGGACCTTAGGGTTAGGGTCAGGGTCAGCTGGTAGATATTAGTGTCTTTATAGTGACATATTAGCATTATTTGTGTTTTCAGGATTTTGGGCTTTCAGGATTTTGAACTTTCAGTCTATAGTTTTCAGGATTTTGATTTTCAGGCTTATAGTGTTTCAGGCTTCTGATAGGGAACCATATATATATATATATATATATATATATATATATATATATATATATATATATTATATATATATACATGCATCAATATAAAGTTTACCTTCATCTACAAGCAAATACACCACATAGGTTGTAGAAGTTAGGAAAGATAAACTGTAGAATGACAGGGGGATGGCGGGAGGGTAACCTGGACTGCAACAGTGAATACACTCGAAAATCTACATTTATGGTAAGTGTACACAACTGTACTATGTTCTTCATGTTTCACTGTTGCAGTCATTACATTTGGGTAGAATCCCAAAGCTATGGTTGGGAGGCTGGAGCTAAACAGCATTAGGTGAGGCTATAAGGCCCTGCAACACTGCAGTGGCAAAGCCTGCCCTGGACTTAGAGTAGAGAGGCAAATGGTAATGCTTTGTAAAGGTGTGAACAGAACTCCAAGTAGCAGCCTCTAGAATGTCCTTGGTTGGTACTCCTCTGAGAAAGGCTGCTGAAGTAGCTGCAGCCCTGGTGGGGTGAGACCTAATGCCCTTGGGCACAGGTTTGCCATGGTGTAAGTAGCAAAAATGGATGCAATGGCTTACCCACTTTGAAACTGTCTGCTTTGAAATGGCCTTTCCTTCTGATCCTGCAGCATATGACATTAGTAATTGCTCAGTTTTTCTTAGAGCTTTAGTCCTGCTCAAGTAGAATCTTAGCTGTCTGTGTACATCCAAGGAATGCAGAATTCTCTACCCTTTGTTCTGCGGATTTGGATAAAAAGTTGGCAGATGAATTGTTTGGTTAAGAGCCACACTGGAAACGACCTTAGGCATAAGAGTAGGATTTTGTCCTTAGAGACACCCTGTCTGGGTAAAATATGATAAAAGGCTCTACAGCAATGAGGGCCTGTAGCTCTGAAACTCTTCTTGCTGAAGCAATTGCAAGCAGCAAAGCTGCCTTCCATGATAACAACTTTATAACAGCGGTAGCAGCTGGTTCAAATGGAGGCAGGGTGAGCTTTTCCAACACATAATTAAGGTCCCATGCAGGTAAGGGTGATCTTCTAGGAGGCCTTAAATTTTTGGCTCCTCTAAGATACTGCTATAGTAAAGGATGAGGAAAGATTGGTGGCTCTGTATTGTAATAAGCCGAAATGGCTGAGGCATGGATTTTGACTGATGAGAAAGATAGGCCTTTGTCAAGCATCTCAGTTAAGTATTTTAATATCTGTGGAATATGTGGTTCTGCTGTTTCAGTTCCTTGTGCTTGATTCCAAGCACAGAATCTCTTCCATTTGTCAGCATAAGATTTTCTAGTACTAGGCCTTCTGGCTTCCAAAATGACATCCATCACAGCTTTACTGGGAGGTGTCGTTTGTATGATTGCAGGATTAGCCATGTTGCCAGGTTCAGAATCTGTAGTTGATTGTGCAGGATTTGATTGTTTTGCTGGGACAGTAGTTGTGGTTTTTGAGGCAAGATCCAAGCTGAGTATTGAGACAAGTTCCTTAGGATTGGGAACCAGTATTGGCGGGGCCAGTCCGGGGCAATTAAAATCATCTTTGGCTTCTCTTGTCTGACTTTTAGGAGGACCTTGGGTAAAAGAGGCAGAGGAGGAAAGGCATAAACTGATAGGTTTTTCCAACTGAAGGATAGGGCGTCCACTTTCCATGTTTGTCTGTGATAAGTCCTTGTGCAGAATCTTTTCAGTTGATAATTTTGAGGAGAGGCAAATATATCTATGTCTGGGCTCCCCCTTTTCTCTGTTATCATGCTGAAGACTTGTGGATTTAGTTTCCACTCGGGAGGATCCATAAGGTTTCTGCTTAAATCGTCTGCCAGAGTGTTTTGTTTTCCTGGCAGGAATTGAGCTTGAAGATGTATTTGGTAGGTCAAAGCCGTGTCCCACAGTGCCATGGCTAATCTGCAAAGGGGGTATGAGTGTGTGCCCCCTTGCTTGTTTATATACCACATGACTGTGGTGTTGTCTGTCTTTATCAGTAGTTGTCCTGGATGAAGTAAGTCCTTGAAGGCTGTTAGGGCATTTTTAACAGCTAGCATCTCTTTCTGGTTGATATGTGGATACATTTGATTTGGTGCCCATATGCCCTGAATGCATCTTCCTGCCATGTGGGCCCCCCCAGGCATAATCTGATGCATCTGTTGTTAGTTTTGCTGGCAGGGGGTAGAGTGAAGGGCCGTCCCATGTTTTAGTGACGGGCCTTTGCCCACCATAGAAACTCCTGTTGCAAGCAGGGAATGAGAGGAATAATTGTTTCCAGACTGTGTGAATGTTGACTCCATAAACTTTTTAGGTACCACTGAAGCTTCCTCATAAGCAGTCTTGCATATGGAATTAGTAGGATGCAGGATGCCATGAAGCCCAGAGCCTGCAGAATTTGTCTTGCAGAAGACTGGGTTTTTGTTGCCATCAGTTTGAAGTAAGTAGTCAGTTGCCTTTGTTTGTCTGGCGTGAGATAAGCTATCTGGGCAGTTGTATTCAAGCTTGCACCCAGGAATGTTATCTTTTGAGAGGGTACCAGTTGTGATTTCTTTTCGTTTATTGTGTACCCTAGGTATGTTAGAAGCCTTTTCACAAATGCCAGGTGACGTAGAAGAGTGTCCTTGTTCTCTGATTCGTCCAAGTAAGGATATATTTGAATACTTCTTTGTCTGCAAAATGCAATTACTGGTGCCAGGCACTTTGTAAAGACCCTGGGTGCAGTAGATAAGCCAAAGGACAGTGCAGAGAATTGGTAATGCATTAAGCCAGCCTTGAATCTGAGGTACCTTCTGCACTACTGTCTTATTAAAACATGCAGGTATGCCTCTTTCAGGTCTAAAGTCACCAGCCAGGCATTCTTGCCCAGCATGGGCAGAAGCTGTTGCAAAGTGAGCATTTTGAATTTTGGAATGTCCAGGTATGTGTTCAAAATCGATAAATCCAGTATTGGCCGCCAGGCCTTGTCCTTTCTGGGTACCAAGAACATTCGAGTAAAAACCTTGTCCTTTTTCCTGTTCTGGTATTGTCTGAATGGCCCCCATTATCCATGAGGGACGTAACCTGTTTCTGTGCCTCTGTCCATTGTTTTTTTGGCAGATCTGGCCAACCATTTGTCATTGGCAGAGTGTGGAAATGGAATCTGTACCCTTGTGATACGATGTTTAGTACCCACTTGTCCTGGGTTATTAACTGCCAATTTTGAGCAAAAAGTGCAAATTTTCCCCCTATGGGTGCTGCCAATAGATAAGTGCTTGGTGTAGGCAGAGGGAAGTCATTGGGATTGCTTTCTGTAGGTTTGCACTTTATCTCCTCCAGATTTGGAGGTGGATGCGCCCCACTGCTTTGACCTGTATGAGTCTTGAGCCTGGTACCTGGAACCCTTAGGGTATCTGGATTTGCCCCTTTGAGCTCTGTCTGACACAGGAAAGGACCAATTTTTTGTAGGCCACTGTCGGAATCTAGGTGGCTGCACTTGTAAGAAATCTTTAACAGTTTGCATGGACTTAGATTTTCTTTAAAACCTCTTCTGCCTTAATACCAAACAGAGAATCATGCTGTAAAGGTGCATCTAGCATTTGCCCTTCTTGGATGACATTAAACCCTATAAACAACCAAATAACATAAAAAAGGATTCCACAATGGGACACTTTTCTGAGATGTTGAAACAGTGAGCAGACCGTACGTATGGAAGACGCGTTCTCTCTGGCGACAAAGAAGTTCTGAGGATGGTGCGTGTGCACGTCACTTTTATGGCCTACATCCGATAGTACTAAGAAAAATAAAAAAAGTACCAAAGCTAACACAGCTGAAGGTAAAACAATAAACTTTAATGCACACAAAAGAGAGTAAGCGCTTTCACGGTGTGCTCTCACCGCTTCATCAGACTGTTCTAAACTAGTAACAAATGCAGTTAAATACCATAAGTTAATTAGTCAATTAAAGCAGTGATAAAAGCATCAATTATCTAAGAGAAAAATGTCACAAGAAAGCAGGCAAATGAAACATATAAAAAAGATAAAAATATATATAAAAAAATATGTATAGAAAACAATCCTATACTCTCTGCTTGAGAGGTCTAGCTTTTAACAAAGGCTTACGAGAGACAACTTCATTAAAACCTGGTATTTTATCAGCATTAAGAGACAGAATCCATTTTTGCTCTGCAGATTCTGTGCGATTCCTAAGATCTCCCCCTCTTAAACTCTCAGGAATGATATCTAGCACAAGGAATTTAAAGTTACGTTCCTGTCCATGGCACATAATATGCTTAGCAAGGGCATTGGTGTCTTTCTTGTTTCTAATGTCTCTCTGATGTTTCAGCACACTGTCTTTGAGTTGTCTGTTACTCATGCTTACATAAAAAGCATGGCAGAAAGTGCAGTAACTAAAATAAACAATGTTCTTAGTCCTGCAATCAGAGTGTCTATTTTAAAGTGCATATTAGGGTGCATGCAAGTAGGACTAGAGTGTATACACTTGCAGGCTGTGCAATTCCTGCATTTAAAAGTACCATGCCCCTCTGACTGTAAAACCTTGTTAAAAGTAGAAGTATTGTAGCACAGATGCCTTTTCAATGATCTGTTATTTTTAAAAGAAAAGTGTGGAACAGTATCTATGGCATTTCTTAATTCATCTACAGTATCCAAAATGCCCCAGTTCCTTTTGACAATATCACATATACTACTAACATCAGAAGAATATGTGAGAGGAAACCTAATCAATCCTGTCCTTTGTTCTGTAGCTATGGCTTCAGTGTTAGGTGCAGCAGCGTAATAAGGCCTGCATTTGCCCCTCTCTCCTTATACGCATCAGTAATGCAACTGTCAATATCCTTTTCCTTGTAGCCTCTATCTAGAAATCCATTTTCAAGGTCTTTTATGCTGATTGCATGACTAAGAACATTGTTTATTTTAGTTACTGCACTTTCTGCCATGCTTTTTATGTAGGCATGAGTAACAGACAACTCAAAGACAGGATGCTGGAACATCAGAGAGACATTAGAAACAAGAAAGACACCAATGCCCTTGCTAAGCATATTATGTGCCATGGACAGGAACATAACTTTAAATTCCTTGTGCTAGAGATCATTCCTGAGAGTTTAAGAGGAGAGATCTTAGGAATCGCACAGAATCTGCAGAGCAAAAATGGATTCTGTATCTTAATGATGATAAAATACCAGGTCTTAATGAAGTTGTCTCTCTTAAGCCTTTTTTAAAAGCTAGACCTCTCAAGCACTGAGTATAGGATTGTTTTCTATACATATTTTTATATATATTTTTTATCTTTTTTATATGTTTCATTTGCCTGCTTTCTTGTTGTGACATCTTTCTCTTAGATAATTGATGCTTTTATCACTGCTTTAATTGACTAATTAACTTACGGTATTTAACTGCATTTGTTACTAGTTTAGAACAGTCTGATGAAGCGGTGAGAGCACACTGTGAAAGCGCTTACTCTCTTTTGTGTGCATTAAAGTTTATTGATGTTCATCGCGTTTCACTGTTGCAGTCATTACTCTTGGGTTATCCTGCTGGCAGGCTATCCTCAGTCGGCCAGAATTCCAAAGTCTAGGTCCGGCGTCAGTTGCTGTCGCCTCTTCCCTGACGTCAGTACGCCAGGGGTATAAAAGATGCAGCCAACGCCATTTTCTTCAGTCTTTCTTGCCGCGCGCTGCCCGAAGCAAAAGCAGTTCGCAAGTGCCGGTCTGCAGACTCCTGAGATTTTCAAATCCGAATTTCAGAACCGAATTCTTCATTAAAGCTAAGTACCCCGATGGGGAAACTTTTTTCTTGCTCCAGACCGATGTCAGAAAAAGTTAACAATTGTATTTCTTGTGGGAAGCAAATACCTCATAATTGATGCTTTTATCACTGCTTTAATTGACTAATTAACCTATGGTATTTAACTGAATTTGTTACTAGTTTAGAACATTCTGATGAAGCGGTGAGAGCACACCGTGAAAGCGCTTACTCTCTTTTGTGTGCATTAAAGTTTATTGTTTTACCTTCAGCTGTGTTAGCTTCGGTACTTTTTTGTTTTTCTTAGTGGTTACTTGTTACTGTACCGATCTATTTTTATTCTCAGCATACTTTTTACGTTTTTACATCAGATAGTAGTCTATGTGCAATGTACCATGCACTCTAGGTAGTAAAAGTCTTTTGTACACTGGCCGACAGTGGGTCGCTTGACAGGCAACTTCCCTCATGTAAAGAATACTGCAGCAGCAGAACAGATGGACATCTTTCACTTGATTCCAGTCCTACTCTTTCTAATAAGGAAGAGAAGATTATTGGGGAGTATGGGGAAAAAAGTGAATGCTTCTGCAACTCTTGATTTTCAGAATTTTGAATGGTCAGGCTCATATGTTAACGCATTCACTCCAGTGGAGCTCAGGAAGTTTGCACTGTAATTCCCAACGGCTGAAGTCTAAGGCTTTTTACAGAACCACATTATGTCCTCACATTTCAAACAAATGCTTACATCTCTGGAACACCATAAGGATTATGAAAGTAGTATAAATGGCAAACTCTTCAGCACAAACTATTTTTATAGTGGTAGTATTCTTTAGGTTCCAGGTCTTAAACCGAATTTTATAAGTCATAGTAAACACAGTAACTATTACATTTGTAATATTTTGTAAACAGCTTACAATATCTCAGCAACCACTCAAGTTACATACATACTTGTCAGCAGCATTTTATTAACTTAGCTGAGAGCTTTCATACGAGGGTAAGAATTCTGTCTGTGTTACTTGCTTTTTGAGATATTTGTGAAAATTATATCTATATAAATTAATGTCATAAAAACAATAGCTAATATATATTTACCTGCAGTAGACAGAGATCAAATATTAATGCAGTTGAGTTTGCTAATGTGCAAGCTTTGATATGAAACTCTTAGTTTGAAAAGTTTGTCCCTCTCTTCTCATCTTCCTCCCCACCTTTCTAACCCCCTTATAATGCTTCTTTTTCTCCATTTATCCTATCATATCTTTCCCTCACCTTCTACATCCCCTTCCCACTATTTTTTTTACATTTCTTAATATAACACATCTCACAATCTCTCTAATAACCTGTCCTTATATTTAAACTTTCACTTTTACTTCTACCCTCTTTACTCCTTTCTCTCGCACTAATTTTCCTAAATTACTAACCTTTCTCTTCAGAACCATCAAATGTTTTTTTTTTCTTTTAAAAAACGCATGCTATTTACATTTTGTAAAATCTATTTTAATGTTACGTTAACTTCGGTCTATAGAAAAATGTAAGTTAGTATGTACATTCTCCACCTCCTATTGTAGCATCTATTCAATGCTGTCATAATTTCATAACGTGTTTTACTGTTATAGTAAAATGGCATGTGCTTTACTGTTATTTTCATATTTAAATCATTGTGGAGCTTTTCTCCCCGGGCCTCCGCTGAAAAGGGTCTCTGACCCATTTGGGCTTTCCCAGTTACCAAATGTCAATAAATAAATAAATAATGAAATCTTTTAAAACCTTTTACATAACATGGTTTTGGAATTATTGATACAAATATGAAGACAGAATATATGACGCCTAGAGACATCAGTAGGTGTTAACTGCAGGTGTACCTGGAGGCATCACTCAGATGTAACTAGGTAAGGTTTGTTCTGACTAGCTGTCAAAGTGTGAAGAATGTTTTGCTTGCAGTTTTTTTCTTATGATGAAGAATTTGCTTTAAATAATTTAGTTTCTTGTACTGTTTACAGTGTGTGTATGACTCAGTTGATATTTATTCAGTGGCTTTGGTCACTGGGTACTGTATTAAGGAGGCCTGCCTGGCTGCATTCTCAGAACCTCCCAGATGAATGTTAAAAATGATATTTTAAATTTTCTTTTAAATAGATATTCAATTTTTTGTCACTCTGCTGCAGAGGGTATCAAAATGTGTGATGAGAGGGGTAAGATGATACAGAAAATGTATAAGATTTATATGCCCTCCTCTTCCAAATTTTCTGAAGGATTCTCTAACCTTGCATCCAATTTTGGCAAAATAAATAGTCTAAACAAAATGCAAGTAAATAGATGACCTGATGTTGTCATTTTTGTTCATTCCTCAACTGCTGGGTTCAAATCCAACCCTTGGATATGACTTGGCTGCTTTTTCCAGCTTGTGGAACACAAACTCTCAAGCTTTGCCACTACCCATAATGCCCCAAACATCGAACATACCTCACATCTCATTTACCGCCTTCACATATAGAAGTGGTCACTGCAAACTCTCAAGATAGCTACATATTTTTCGTGAGTAAAAGTCTTTTTTAGGAAATCTTGACTTAAAACTTCTTTACTGCTTTCCTCCCTTTTATATATTGCACTTTTCATATAAAATGTATTACCATTGCTGGTATTCTTTTTCCTTGTACTAGTTTTAGTACCTTTCTAATTACCATAATTGGTAACTCTTTTCCCTTTTCCTCCTTGTTTTTCACATAAAAGTATCTTTTATAACCCTTGTGTTATTACAGATTTAGTTAGTTCAAAATGTCTAAGAAGCCTTTGGGTTTTAAACAAAGAGCTGTTCTGATTTTCTAAAAAGCTTTGTTCTGTCCAAATAATAACGCAGTTGTCTGTGGATGTCCAAGGAATGTAGTAATCTCTCCCCTTTGTTTTGAGGATTAGGATAAAAAGTAGGTAAATGTATGGCCTGATTTAAAGCTACCCTGGATACCACTTTAGGCATAAAGGACGGGTTGGTTCGTAAGGAAACTCTGTCCTGATGGAAGATGATAAAAGGCTGGACAGCCATGAGAGCCTGTAATTCTGAAACTCTACGAGCTGAGGTGATAGCCAGAAGGAAAGCTGTTTTCCAGGACAAATATTGCAAATCTGATGAGGCAGCTGGTTCAAAGGGAGGCAAGGTCAGTTTTTCCAGAATGAAATTAAGATCCCAAGCAGGTATTGGTTGTTTCCTTGGAGGTCTTAGATTCTTAGCCCCTCTGAGGAACTGTCTTAAGAGAGGGTGAGAGAATAAAGGTGGATCAGTGTTGTATTCTGCAGAAATGGCTGAGGCATGGATTTTGATGGAGGAGAATGAAAGTCCACTGCTTAGCAGCTCAGCCAAATATTGTAGTATTTGAGGTAAATTCAGTTTTCCAGGATCCTGGCCCTTTTTCTCATTCCAGACACAAAACCGTTTCCATTTTGCGGAGTAAGCTTTTCTAGTTGATGGCCTTCTGGCCTCCAAAATGACATCCTGCACCTCCTTGGATAGTAGGGCCTGTTGTGATGCTAAGGAATCTTCCATGCGGCTAGATTGAGTGTTTTTAGCTAGCTGTGAAGAGTTTTGAAGCTGTGCTGAGTCAGAAGAAGAGGCATTAGAGGCAGGGTCCATGGTGGGGAATGCGTCAGGCTCCTCAGGAGTGGGTACCAGTGTTGCCTTGGCCAGTCCAGAGCAATGAGAATCATCTTTGGTCTGTCTGCTCTGGTTTGCAATAGAACTTTGGGCAGCAGAGGAAGAGGTGGGAAGGCATAAACTGTCATTGATGTCCAACTGAAAGAGAGAGCGTCCACTCTCCAGGCCTTTGGATGGAAAATCCCTGAGCAGAATTTTGTCAATTGGTGATTTTTGTGGGAGGCAAAGAGATCTATGTCTGGCCTTCCCCATTCTTGGATTATTTCTGTAAAAACTTTTGGATGCAATTTCCATTCATGTGGCTCTGTCATATTCCTGCTTAGGTTGTCTGCCAGCGTGTTTTCCTTGCCTGGCAAGTACTGTGCTTGTAGTTCCATTTGTAAGTCCATGGCCATGTTCCAAAGTGACATGGCCAGTCTGCATAGGGGGTAAGAATGTGTTCCTCCCTGTTTGTTTATGTACCACATAACTGTGGTGTTGTCCGTTCTTATCAATAGTTGACCTGGTTGTAGAAGGTCCTTGAAAGCTATAATAGCATTTATTACTGCTAGCATTTCCTTTTGATTGATGTGAAGGTGCTTTTCTTTTTGGGACCATTTGCCCTGAATGCACCGATCTGTCATGTGCGCCCCCCAGGCGTAGTCCGAGGCGTCTGTTGTGATGACTTGATTTGCTTGAGGCTTGCTGAATGGAAGACCTGTGTTTGTTTGACATGCTTGAGCCCACCACAGAAATTCCTTTTGCAGACATGGAATTAGTGGTATTATTGTTTCCAAACTCTGGCTGTGTTGAGACCATATGTTTTTCAGGTACCATTGTAGTTTCCTCATATGCAGCTTTGCACATGGGATTAGTAAGATGCAAGATGCCATGAATCCCAGAGCCTGCAGGATTTTCCTTGCAGTCAGCCTGGTGCACTTTGCTAGTGCTCTGAAGTATTGAATTAGTTGCCCCTGCTTCTCTGGCGTGAGGTAGACCATCTGGGTGTTTGTGTCCAAATGGCACCCAGGAAAATTATCTTCCGAGAGGGTATTAGCCTTGATTTCTTTTTGTTGACTGTGTAGCCCAGAGAGTTCAACAACACTATTACATAAGCCAGATGTTTCAGAAGAATGTGCTTGCTGTCCGCTTGGATCAGGCAGTCGTCCAAATAGGGGTACATTTGTATCCCTTGAAGTCTGCAGTAGGCAATTACTGATGCCAGGCATTTCGTGAATACTCTGGGCGCAGTAGATAAGCCAAAGGGCAATGCAGAGAATTGATAATGGGTTGAACCTGCAAGAAATCTGAGGTACCTTCTGCAATTTTGTCTGATTGGGACATGCAGGTATGCCTCCTTGAGGTCCAATGTTACCAGCCAAGACTCCTTGCCCAGCATGGGAAGAAGTTGCTGTAGAGTGAGCATCTTGAATTTTGGTGCAGTAGAAATGTGTTTAGGATGGATAGGTCCAAAATAGGTCTCCAATCTTTTCCCTTCCTTGGTACCAGAAATAGCCTGGAATAAAAACCTTGACCTTGTTCGTGCGTAGGTACCTCTTGAATAGCTTTCATGTTTATGAGATCTGTAATTTGCCTTTGTGCCTCTGCCCTTTGATTGTGTGGCAGGTTTGGCATGCCTCTCATTTTTGGAAGGGTGTGAAAATGGAATTTGTAGCCTCTGTTTATAATGTCCAGGATCCATTTGTCCTTTGTTACAATATGCCAATTTTTTGAAAATAATGCAGCTTTCCTCCTAAGGGGGCTGCCATTTGAGACTTGCTTGGCATGCAAAGGGGAAAGTCATTGGGTTTGCTTTCTGAAAGATTGCGAGTTATCCTCACCACCTCTTTGTGTAGGAACTTGCCATTGTCTGCCTCTAAACGATCCTTGGGATTGTCCTCTGCCCCTCGGGCGCCTGTATCTGCCTCTTTGGGGTCTGTCCGTGGCAGGAAAGGACCAGTTTTTGGAAGGCCAATTTCTACTAAAACGTGGGGGTTGTACCTGTAGAAAATCTTTCACAGTTTGCATTGATTTAGCCTTTTCCTCCATTTTCCTTAATAGCTCCTCAGCATTAGCACCAAATAGTACATCCTTTTGAAGAGGGGCGTCTAGTAATTTAGCTTTGACATGATCAGGCAAGACTTGTTCCTTGAGCTAGGCATGCCTACGTATGACTGATCCTGTAACAGCAGCTCTACATGAGGCCTCTAGAGCATCAAAACCACATTGTAAGGTATGCTTACCCACTTGTTCTGCACTATGCATCAAATCCTGCAACTCCTTCAAGTCTGGTTGTTCAGGTTGTGACATTTTACTTTTCAATTGTGATAACAAAAACTGTTGGTATTTTAGCATATGGAACTGACAGTTTAAGGCCCTCATGGTTAAGGTAGCCGAGGTATATACCTTTTTTCCCCACCTTTCTAAGGATCTGGAATCTCTCTCGAAAGGTAATGGATTTTTAGCAGTGGAGGCCTTAACTCCCTTGGGGCCCTGTGAAATAGTTTCTGGGTCAGCAGCATGGCTTTTGTATAGAAATTGGTGTGAGTCAGGAACCCTGTAGTACCTGTCAGGCTTAACTGGAGCTGGAGGTAGAGAGTCCGGGTTAAGGCAGGCCTCCGAGTAAACATCATCTAGGATGTCTAAGACAGGAGGTATAGCCAGAGGCCTGTGCTGAGGTAGCAAGAGAAATTCCCTAAGCCTTTTCTTGGAATCTGAATAATCTTGGCCTTCCCAGTGGAAGTGTTCCATTAAGGTATGCAAAGTTTCCCCAAATGAGAAATCCTCAGGGGGGATACAGAAGGGATGGACTCCTCCGCATCAGAGTCTTCAAAAGGGGAGTAAGAATGTTCCTGATCATCAGAGTGCTCTGAAATAATGGAGCCCTGATCAGAGGAGGGGGAATCTTCCTCCACTCTGGGCCTTTTGTCCGGTGGGGGCTGAGAACCTCTGATAAGAGTAATTAAATCCTCAGCCATTTTAAGCATCTGTTTCTTAGGCATGGGGCCTGGAGATGGGCTTGTCTGTTAGAGTGCATGGTTGCTTTAGACTTAGTGAAAGCCTTGATGGAGAAAGAAGAGGAAGGTCTGAAGACACCTTGAGTGGAGGTGGACCTGTCCACATTCTGAGTTTCAACGCCAAGAGTGGCTTCGGTATCTGTAGTCGGGGTGTGGGCCGAGGAGCCTGCGACCTCGGGCATAGGAGACACCGCCAAAGAAGTGTCGTCGGTAGTCAGGGGCTGCGTAGGCGCCTCGCTGAGAACCGGACCACGTGTAGTCGGCTTTGGCGTGGTGTCGGTAGAGGCCGCGGACCTCGTGTGTCGGTCCTTATCTTTGCGTTTTTTAGACAAAACTGGAGTCGGAGTATCCAACGACATAATATAGTTAAATGCTTCCCCAAAATAATGCTGGGCGAACTCCGCCCGACGTTTAATGGTGCGTTTGTTGAATGTAGCACAAAAGCAACAGACCGAGACGTCGTGGTCTGGGCCTAAACAAGGTACACAGAGGGAATGGAAATCCTTATGTGGTATTTGCTTCCCACAAGAAATACAATTATTAACTTTGTCTGACATCGGTCTGAGGCAAGAAAAGTTTCCCCAACGGGGTACTTAGCTTTCAAGAAGACTTTGGTTTCCAAATTTTCGTAATCTCAGGAGCTGGCCGACCGGCACTTGCGAACTGCTTCTGCTTCGGGCAACGCGCGGCAAGAAAGACTGAAGAAAATGGCGTCGGCTGGTTCCTTTATACCCCTGTCGCACTGACGTCAGGGAAGAAGCGACGACAACCAACGCCGGAC